>NC_092040.1:7522537-7822537 GCF_003086295.3 Arachis hypogaea | reverse complement strand
AAAAATGCTAAACATTTTACCTGCAATAGAAATCATGACATTTTCATATGTATTATTATACTACTTCAAAAGAGATGTAAATATAACCAACTTAGATTTTACTCAAATAGTCAATTTATTTATTTATTTAAATAAATATTAAAAGTTAAATTTTATTTTATATATATAATAATTTATTAATCAATAATAAATTTTTAAATAAAATTTAGATTTATAGCGAATTAATACTTAATTTATCTAACTTGTGAAAAACTAAAAAAAGAGACGTAAAAGATCCCAATTATGATAAGAATAGTTGATTGATGATAGTTCCTTTATGGAATCCCTTCCCCGTGAATAGAGTATTGTTTGAGCCTACGGTCCAATGATATGTTTTTAAACTAATTTTATTTAATTAATATCGATGTATTTTTATAACAGAAATATTTATAATTAAAAAAAGTTAATCAAAAATAATTATAATTTATTTTATTTATTATTTATTAATTATTACAATAATTAATAAATATTAAATAAAAAAATTCTGACTATTTTTTTATTTTTTTAACATTACCATTTCATAAATTATTGAACTATATCTTCATACATACGAATTTTTCCAACCATATTTTAATTTAAAATATAATACTATAAAAATGAACTTCATTTATTCTTGTTGGATAATGGAATCCCACCACTTCACACTATATTCATTTTTAAATAAATTATTTCTCAAATATTTCGTCATGGTGTAAGAATCACATGGTGGAAGCTTTATCCATATCAATTTATGAAAAATGCTAAATTTTATTATAAATTCTTTTATCGCTAGTTATACATTAAAATTAAATATTAAAATTAATTATTATATATTTATAATATATATGATGTTTAATTTATTTTTAATATATATTTTATATTTTAAATAATATTTTTAATCCTACTAACTAGACTACAATGTTATTTGATCTTTTATATATTATTGTATGTTGTTGTCGTTATTTAGCTAGTTAAATAAGGACGATGGACTGTGCTATTGGGATATGTAATACGGTATTCTATGTCAGGTTTTATAATTAGTACTCAGTATATACATTAATTACAGGCTAATAAACTTCATCGTAGGAGTGGTCTGTGCTTGATCTATTTTGACGCCTGATGAAAACATATTTAGGGTCGGAACGAGGCGGGTAGGTTTGGGTTTTTGCTAATTTATAGATAGTAAAATATTGAATTTTAATTTATTTTTGCGGATATTTATTTTGTCTCTATAATTATTAAAATTTAATAAATAAAATTAAATTTTAAAATTTATATAACCATCATCACATATATAATATAAATTAAAATAAAAATTTAAATATAATACAATATTATTAATTATTTTACATATATTATACATATTATATATTAAAATTATATATATTATATATATAGCGGGACGAGTAGGGACAGGTATTACTTAAATCCGACACCGTCCCGTCTCTCTCAAAAACTTACTCCGCTAAAAATTTGTTCCGATGAGAGACAAAAAATTACTCACGATAAACAGATAAGAACGGAGTAAATACCCACGAGTTTGAGTAATATTGTCATCCCTAAACATATGTATACAATTATCAACTTCAAATATATGAGATGGCCGTTTTCCAAGTTATAATTCAAGTTATAACCGAATTGATTATTCTCTGATTCGAAGATTGACTTTTTTTTTTCTTTTAAATTGAACTCAAAATTTTTAGATAATAACAAAAAATTATATCATTTAAATTATAATTTATTGATAAATTCGATTTAATTTAATATTATTATAAATATCTAATAATTTGATAAGTAATTGAACCTAATTGCATAAAATTCAATTATATCTAATTTTAATTTGTCAAGATATCAAAATTGAGATCGTAAAATTCGACCAAATTCGATGAGAATTTATATATATCATTTATTAATTTAATTCTAATTTCACTTAAAAAATATAATATGTAATTTATCTAATTTTTTATTTTATTTTTATTGTTATAAAATTATTTTTCTTTGTTTTTATTTTTTACAAATTTAATTTTAATCGAATACTTAATTATTTGAACTAATCCAATATAAATTTAATTGGTTCGATTGGATACAGCCACTTGATTTAATTCGATCCGGACCGATCAATTTTAATTAGACTAATTCTTGTTTTTCTCAAATCTGACCCGACTCAATTACATTCGTATTAGTATTAGTGGCCAAAGTAATTTTAGATTTCTCCAGTCCTATATATTTTTTATTTTTTTATTTGTTGGAATTACTTTATAAGACTTTACTATTTTAAAAATATAGATCTTTTTCTAGCTTTTTAACTCAAGTTTCTTCGGTTTTCATTCATTACTGCAATAAAATATACTTAAACATATAAAATCTAAGATACTCTTTTCATTTTAATCAATCTACTTGAACTATAAACAATCTTGAATTCTACAACTTACATCCAAGTTTTGAAACTTAAAAAATTTTGGTTGAATTACTCTCTTGATCTTATAATTTTGTGAAATTTTTAATTAAATTTTTATATTCTTTTAAATTAGTTTTTTACTAATTTTTTTTAATTAAGTTTCTCTTATCAATAATTGATTTAATTTTATAGAAATTCAACTAAAAAAAATTGATATAGAATCCAAATAAAAGAAAATAAATATAAAGATCCAATTAAAAAAAATTAGTGTGAAGACTCAATTAAAAAAAATACAAAAACTTAATTAAAAATTTTGCAAAACTATAAAAATCAACAAAATAATTAAACAAAAAATTTTACTTTTAATATTCTTAATAATAAATGTCTTAAAATTTTTATTAGCCAAATTAAATAATATAAATAAAAATAGTAAAATATGAAAATATCTGGTGTATGATGGTGAGCGGTATAATGGGTGTGGGTTGGGTGTTGTCGTTTGCGGGTTAGTGAAATTGAAGGAATTCAAAGGGGCATTAATCAGGCTGGCCAAAAAAATATTCTTTATTTGGTACTGCTTTTAGATAAACATTTTGTTTCATTTTCATAATTATCTCTGATATAAATATATAAATATAAAAATAAAAATAAAATATATTATAATTGTGAGTGGGCAGAGGGGTAGGTCGGTGGTCGGTGGATAGATACCGTTAGCAATTGACTTTCCCTCCACGCAATAACGATATCACTTCATTCCCCATTTTGTACTTCTAATTCCTCTGTTCTCATCTGCATAGAGAAGGGTATTTTTGGAACATTAAATACTTCATTGGCCCACCCAAGTATAAAGCTTGGTGGCCTGCTAATCATATTAAGGGCCGGTTTAATTAATTGCTTATTAATATTTCGCCTTTTGTTACTCTTTAATTATTGACATAATCTCATAAATGTTATTACAGTAGTGTCATGTGGAGTAAAGTTAGTTCCTATATTAATTAATGAAGCTAAGTTCAAATTTGCCGATGTGTCACTTCAATTGGATTTGTCCAAAGCATACAGCAACTATGTGATTCCACCAAAATGGGATAGTTTATTCCACCGATCAAATTACTAATTTGGTTTGTTTTGAGAGAGAAATGTAACAAACATATTAAAATTCATTGGGTTTTATGAACAAATAATTATACGAAAGAGTAAATAATTATTTTTTATTATAAAAGATCCAAACATTGATAATATTAATTCATAAAAATTAAAATTAAAGTTATAACTATATAAGATAAATTTTGTTCGACAAAAATAATCGTTTTTTAAATTTTTGTTAATAATTTTATAAATATTTCTCTCTTTTTCTCTTTCTCTCTCATTTTCTTTCCGGTCTCAGTACTTTTGATTCTCGTAACGGCTCGACAATAAAAAAAAAGGTAAAAAATTTGTATTTGTTATTATCGTTGGATTCACCTAACTTTAAATTTTGAAACTCCAATTTGTTGAATTGATAACCAAATCCATTATAATATTTTGAAGATCTGAAAAGTCTTGTTGACGAGGGTTAGAGTTTGGGACGGAAAAGAAAACAATTAATAAGAACACAAATCGAAACACAAACAATAGTGTTTACTATTGTATGTATCTCATATAAACAAGAAGTTTTGTTTTTTAGGCCTTGGCGGCTTTGATGGCGATGTCAGAGATTGCGAGCCACATTTTAGACCTTCGTTTATTCATATAATAAATCTATACAACAAATTTTTTCCACGGCTTTTGGCAAACATCTCTGTAGTGCTTTTTTTTTCTGGCTTTGATTGTTGTCGTTGCTGCTGCTATTGATGATGAACAAAGAGTTTCACAACCTTTGGTTTCGGATCTGGATTCCTGATTGAATCCATTTGATTTTCTTCTTTGGGAGCAAGATTTGCATTGAAGTTTCTTATTGAGGCGATGAGCCTTGTTCATGTCGATTTGGGAATTACTTTGAGGCAGGATTTTGGATGTTTCGAGGTCGAATTTAAGATCTATCACTTGAGGTTTTGAATCGAATTCAAAGAGGAAAAAATCGGTAAAGCTGTGGTTGAGAAAATTTGAAGAATTAGTAAAAAAAATTGAGATTAAGATTCGCATTCTGATTGAGATATGGTGGGATGATAAATTTTACAGCAGAAGTAGTGATGACTATAGAAGAAAGATGAGGAAGGAAGAGAAAAAGAGAAGGATATTTGTAGAATTATTAACAAAAATTAAAAAATTGGTCATTTTTTCGAATAAAATTTATCTTGTATGGGTATAACTTTAGTTTTAACTTTTAGTGGTCAATTTTATCAACGTTCGATAATAAAAAATGATTATTTACTCTTATATAGAGTGTATTTAAGAATTTGATTTTTAAGAGTTTTGGAAAAAAAAGAAAAATTTGGAGGATTTAACTTCCATTTATAAAATTTAAGTTGAAGTATTATTTGGATCTCTAACGTTTGGTTTAAATTTTAATTTGAATTTTAACATTTTAAATATTTTATTTCAGTTCAAAAAATGTTTATACATTCTATTTCAATCTCATTTTTTTAGGAGGATTCAATATTATTCCATCATTAAATTTGATACAAATAATTCACATATTGAAGAGTCAATAACATTCATTTCAGTATGTAAGTAAAATTGACTTATTAACAATCACCAATATATATATTTTTTTCTTTTATCTTAGAGCATTAGTTATTGATTGTTAGGTTTTAAGGTTTTGTATAATAAGATAGAAAATAAAGGAGAAAAAGAAATATTATAAAAAAAATTGGTTATGTTTTTTTAATATATGAAAGTATATATGATTTAACTAAATCGTTATTAATGTCTATGTAATTCGTTCTATTAACTATTTGTATCAAATTTAATGATATGACAACTGCTAGAATATAATTAGAATCAATTAGGATCAATTAGTATTATTTAGTATATATGAATATTTATTATAGAAGATTACGTTCTTATTATTACTATTCTTTTAGTATCTATAAATATCCTTTTATATTGTATCATTTCAAACAAGTTGAATAGACAACTTGAATATACTAAATAATACACAAATTATAGTCTCTTGTTTCTAACATGGTATCAGAGCCATGGTATCCTCCTTGAAGAGGATATGTTGTTTTCTTTGCGGTGAAATCACCGTAGTTTTTGTATTTTTTATGTGCCATTCTTCTTTCTCTTTTGACACTCCTTTGATGCTTTTTCACCTCACCGACTAGCTTATTTTTTTCTCATCAGCTGCTTACCTATTCTCATGAAGAAATCATATAGTTTTCACTCTCTCTCGGCAGTTCCATTTGCGTTCTCTCGTGACAATTCGTTTGTGTTTTCTCGTGACAGTTTCGTCTGTGTTTTCTCGTGATAGTTCGTCTGCGTTTCGTCTGTGTTTTCTTGTGGCAGTTTCGTCTGCGTTTCTTTTTGGCAGTTTCGTCTGCGCTTCCTTCAGACAAGTGGCAGTTCCGTCTGCGCTTCCTTTCGACAAGCGGCAGTTCCGTCTGCGCTTCCTAGTTCCGTCGGCAGTTCCATCTGCGCTTCCTTTCGGCAGTTCCGTCTGCATCCGCGGTAGTTCTATCTGCGCTTCCTTCCAACAGCGGCAATTCCATTTGCGCTTCCTTCCGACAGAGGCAGTTCCGTCTGCGCTTTCTTCCGGCAGTTTTGTCTGCATCCGTTCTATTAGTTTATGCATTTCTTTTATTTTGTTGTATTAATTTTTAAATAAGTTTCAAACTCAAGTTGTCACTTGAGTTTGAATGGGATGTTAGAATATAATTAGAATCAATTAAGATCAATTAGTATTATTTAGTATATATGAATATTTATTCTAGGAGATTACGTCCTTATTATTACGATTATTTTAGTACCTATAAATACCCTTTTATATTGTATCATTCCAGACAAGTTGAATAGACAACTTAAATACACTAAATAATACACAAATTATAGTCTCTTGTTTCTAACATGATATCAGAGCTATGGTATCCTCCTTAAAGAGGATAGATTGTTTTCTTTGCGGTGAAATCACTGTCATTTTTGTATTTTTTGTGTGCCATTCTTCATATTTTTTTATTAATATCAATTTTTTGTATTTTCGCTCCTATAAATACAATGGTAGTTTTCTAACATTGAATCTGTTTAAAATTTTTTAGAATAGAAATAAAATTTTTGAAATATTAGGAACTAAATTATAATTTGGCTCAAATATTAAAGATCAAAATAATAATTTTATACTAAATTTTATTATTTGGAAGGCAGGGTTTTAGAGATTTTTGTTATAGTAAAGTTAGAAAGACAATAATATTAATTAATTTTATTTAATTTAATATTTGTAATTTTATATAATTATATATTATTTAATTATTATTTTAGTAGTAATTAAAAATATAAAATAAGGTGAGTAATTTTTTTTGGTGACTAAATAAGGTGAGTAATAATTAAAAATATAGAATAAATTTTGACTGTTTTAATTAATTTTTTATTTTTTTAAATATTATTAATTTTTGTTCATCCTTCAAACCTTTCCCAATTTTCTTATTTTCAAGTTTTTCTAAATTAGAGGTTTTCATTCGATTTTAACTCAATTTACTGTTTTATTTTTTATTACTTATTTCTTAAAAAAAATATGCTAAGCCCAATACTATTTGTTTTTGGATAAATATGTATCTCCAGTTCAAAACTACACAGACAAACAAGCATAATACTTTATTTTATTAGTACAAAATTCATCTACACTAATTATGCATTAATTTAAAATAATATAAATATATATGATGCACGACGAGCATGGACTATGATATATATATATTGATGGGATAAGATATTGCATGTGTAAGCTAATCACATTGATTGCAATAATACAAAAAGACGACAACGCTCACATCGATAAATATATACCCTTTTAAAGAAAACGTTAATACCACAATTGATGTCTTATCTGCTTATTATATAGGGCTTTTTATTAATAATTTTCCTTAGCTTTCAGACACACACATGCATATATAATATTGCTAACAATTAGTATCCTGAAAATATTAGCTAAATATACCCAAGCAAAAAATTTTAACAGAAAAGTTAAGTTTTTATATTTTTAATACATTAAATATATTGATGATTCATTAAAAGTAGAAAAAATGTTTTATTTTAATTAAGAATTTAATTTTAATATATTGACAATATAAATATTTTACACACTTATTCAACCATATTAATTATTTAAGATAGTTATTCACATAATTAATATTTAATAAAATAAAAAATAATTATTTTTACTAACCTCATATGATATAATTAAATGTACGAGTAAAACTATTTTATACCTTAAAATTAAATTCTTTAACTAATACTATTTGAAGATTCCCAATGGTTTAAAGAAAAAAAGTTGGATTTATAGCCTCTTTTAAATTTGTACATTTTAACCTCAAATTAGATTTAGATCAGAGTTGCTGTAGAGTCTACAATATTGATTATATAGGAAATAATTTTATTTTGTCTTTTAACGATTGATTAATAACAAAGCAAACTGATTACTTTTCAATACATGAAATTGTTGAGACATCTGTTGGACAAATTATGTAGGAGATAATTTTATTTTGTCTCATATCGAATAAAAACAGAAACAAAACAGAGTAGAGTAAATGACATAGTCATGTATCCTGATTTAATCACCATATGCAATGTGGCCTACATTTAGTTTTCATCACAGTTCTACTATATTTCTTAAAAGTTACAAACACTAATTTTCAAAGATTCTACTCAATCCTATTAGAGACAAATCAAACTTCCACCCAAACTTGATTTGATTAGGTTCACTCTCTAGACTTTTAATCACTAAGTACTCACCCAACTTAGTAAGGAAATCTTCTCAAAATCATAAATACAAAATAGAAATACCTGCAAAAGAGTTCGACATAATTTCTGACTTTTCTCCAAAATTATTCTTTTTGTATTTTCTCTCAACAACTTTTTCTAATACCTCATATTTTTCTTTTTCATTGATTGAAAACAAAGAAAGATAAAACTGAAGAACAGAAATTTCAATGTAAAACCATGAATGAGAAGAAGATATAGTTCGAAAACTATGAAGACTTAAATAGTGTGTTCACTCTCTTTACTTCAATGTCTGACCGTTTACACCATTTTAAATAAGGGTAAAGCTTCCAAAATTTGAGTTTGGTTGAACACTTTTGACTTTGTTCTTCTTTCCCAAAATTCAAAGCAGAGACGCAGAAGAGAGATGGAACAACCACAGTGATTTATGGCTTGTAGAGTTGGCTTGAATTCTGACCTAATTGCTTCACTTTCTTCTTTTTTCTTTGACTTCAAAAATTTGAACCATTGATCCATTCTTTTGCTCTAAGTTTCAATTGTAGCCTTTGATTTACAACAATCAACAAGAGATACATAACTTTTATTTTCTTTTTCTTATCGAATGGTGTATGTAGAAAAGATGGTAGTTCCAACAAGTTAGAATGATAGTATAAAGATGAAATTGTTATGTTGATTTTTTTTTATTCAATCTTTGATTTGATTTTATTTTGACATCAATATCTGACTTTTTCTTTCTTTTTAATGTTTAAACTTAATAATCACTTTTTTTTTATTTTGATAGAACCCTAATTTAAACATATATTTTGTTTGTAATTTTTTTTTATCATTGATTTAAGATTAATCACGTGGTTACGATAAAAAAAAAAAAGAAAAAGAAGAGAGTGTTTGATTAGAATATTATGCACATTGAATATGGATAAGAGAAGAGAATAAATGCCGACTCTTGAAAGTTTTGACCTTATTTTATATATTTTAATTTTTTGTACAATAAGCATATACATTAATCACACTTTTAAGTTTTTAATCTAAAACTATAACATGGATCATCATTAAATTATTATTTTTGTTTGAATTTCGTTAAAAAGATAATGAAAAATTTTAATAATGTGTATAATGTGTTAGTTATTTAGTCTAATATGGATAAATAATAAAAACTCCTTCACAGATTATCCTAAATTTAAAAACTCTCGTTCATTTATTTTACATCAAATTTTAAATTTTAAAATTTTTAATTTTAAATTTTAAATTTTTAAAAAATCTAATTAATTATTTCAAAAAAATAACCATCCAAAATTCTAATTTACCAAAACATTTCACTCCAATACCCTCTTCTTTTTCAACCGACAGCCACCCCATCTTCGTCAATAATCATCCCATTTCACCTTCGCTGCTTGACTTGCCACACGCTACCCACCCTTAGTAAAAATAACCATTCACTTAAGAATAAAAATAATCATCTGCTTATCTAATGAATTGAACATCCAACATATTTTAATTATATATAACTAAATCCAATCCAATAAAAATAATTATCTATGTAAAATTTAAAATAACCATTCGCATACTTACTAAAATGACCATCCTAAATTAACCATTAAAATAGAAGAAGGAGGAGATGAATAAACAGAAGAAGTAACTCTGATCATCCAACAATTTAATTTTTATTAAAAAAATGTATAATTTGATCGACATATGAGTCTTATGATTTGATATAACCATAAAATGAAGAAAAAGAAAAAAAACTTGAACAAATGAGAAAAAGACGATGATAGTAGGTGTGAGGAGGCCGTAACACCAATGCGACCGTGACCCATCCAATAGTCACGCCTTCAATTGACTGACAAAGGAGGCAGGAGCCAGGCGGACGCAGGGCGCGCACATGGTGTAGGCTACTGACGCGGAGACAGGCCGGCGCCGAAAGACGAACGCGTATAATGGGTGAACAGTGCAGGATAGGGGCCGACCGAAGCAGCTGCTGCCAGCGGGGAAGACGCGCGCGAAAGAGGTTAAGCGCTGCAGTTCTGATCAGCACTGATGAAGGCTTCGGGTCACTCGGCGCCGTGGCAGATGAGAGAGGATAGAGAGAAAGAGAGAGGGAGAAGGAGATCGGTTGAAGGTGTTTATGACTGTTTAGACTCCTTATTTACTTTGTATTTAAAATTAAAAATAATTTTATAATTAATTAATTTTATTATTATTTAATGTTAACTTTTAAAATACTCTCATTGTACACATTATACACTAATTACAATGACTGCTCCTCCTTTTTTCTTCAACACCATTAATATAAAGTATTCTTTAGCTAGAAAAGTAAAATATGAAAGACCCATCATATCACGAGAGCAAAATACATTTCAAGTCCACACCTACCAAGCATAACATACTAATACTATTCTCATTTCTAAAAGTTTCTCTACTTCTTACAAATGGGAGAGGGGATATGGGAGTTTATTGTGCATACTGTTGTAAAGCATCCCTTAAATATGCTTAAGAACATCGACATAATAATAAAGAAAAGGAAAACTATAGTACCCAAGACGAAAAATAAATAAGCGAGAAAGAAAATGCAAACTTTCCTTCACTTTTGTTTTTCTAGAAGCAGCAGCTAAGAGGGGGAAAATTTGCAGTATAACTTGCAAACAAGCAACTTATTATGGATTTTACGGCAAAAGAAATCTTATTATGGGCTTTGGTTGTGACGCTTTAGGCAAGCTTTTGTGTACATTACACGACATTATGGGTAAGTGGATGGTAACGTATATATTATGATACTATCAATCATTGAATGGGAAAGTGCGTGCTATTGAGATAAGGTATGGATAGTAATATAAGAGTACCAGGAAAACTATAAATAAATAATTGTGTATTGTGGCATTTATTAAATCTTAAACACCAAATAAAATAATATTTTGATTTTAATAATTTAATTTAATTTTAAATAAAAAATAATAATAATTTAATTCAATATTTATAATAATAAATAAAATTACTGTTATATAAATATAAAATAATTTAATTTGTAATTATAAATAAATTAAAAAATAATTTTCTAACATTATCGCATTCGAATAATGTATATCTAAAATCCTTAACCATATTTTTCAATATTAAAAATATGTTGAAGTGTTGTTTCGATCAATTAGGCAATAAAACATTTAAAGAATATATATTATAAAATTTTGTTTTAATATATGTCTAAACTTTTCAAATATATTTTGTTATAGTTTCTTAAAATATGATTATTTGGTTTTGAGAAAATTTTAAGACAAAAAAACAACTTTAGAGATCCATTACTGATTACATGAGTTTATCTAGGAATTATTTTTCAGTTAATTTCTGTCAATTTTTAAATATTTTTTATATTAAATTTTAGTGTTAACTTTTAAATTTTGAAAATAATTAAATTAAATTAATAATTTTATAATAAAAAATTAACTAATATTATCTAATTAAAAATTAATTTTTGATATTATTTATTCAAATTATATAGAATACATATTCTCTTTACCTTTTAAAATATCACTGTTAAATAATTTAGATGAAAAATCTGGTGATTTGACAATACCAGTTTGTTTTTTGTTTAATTAAAGATAAGGGGTTGATGACAAGCTAAGTGGTGGATAATATCTTTTTTCTGATAAAATCTTCTCTTAAAAGTCAAAAACATACCTGCTTCTGATCTTCTCATAAGATACTCATGTTTTATTTTCAAAATATAAACTTATAGATACAAGAGATCATCATTAATTATTAGCTAGCATAGTATATATTTTATTTATTTTTGTTTGAAAAAAGGACTGGCGATAATTTCATATATTTTTCTCCATCTCAATAATATTTAAAAGTTAAAATATAAACGTGCTATTAGTAAGGTGTCGTTTATTTTGAGGTAATGAAATGAAGATTGAGATTTAGTATTATATTTGTTAGTCTAAAAATTGATATTAAAATTTTAATTTTTATTCTCAAAATTTCAGTATTCAATATTTTCAAAACTAAGAACATAAAAAACTAAAAATTTTGAAAATAAAAACTAAAATTTTAATACATTTTATATCTAAAATATTCTATTTTTAATTAATTAATTTTAATTTTTTATATAAATTAAATTAAAAATTTATTTTTATTTTAATTCCTATCTTTCATTCTATATTAAATATAATATTAAAACTTATTTCAATTTTTATTTTTTAATTTTTATCTTTCAGTCTCAATCTCTTTATTTTTATTCCTCTTTTAAAAGCTACCTAATAGTGCATGAAGAGACAGTACGTAACATTATTGATACACACAATTCACAAACATGTGGAATTTATTGACTTTAGTTTTTTGATTAAGTTATTGAGTTTATTGAAAATACACTCGTAAATTATATGTGATTTGAAGGAAAACGGAGATTATACATGCATGAACCTTGGACTATAGGGGAGTACGAGGGCACATGGACTAAAAAGCAAAGCAGAAAGCATTGGTTAGCATTAAGTCGGAGTTGTCGGAAAATGTTGGAACCGATTCTAAAGTCATAAATACGCAAGCTATGAAAAAATAATGAACGTGTGGCAGTGTTTGGAGTATTACTGTTCCTAGGGATCGGAGGTTAATGCAGCCCTTCCATCATTGAAGGAAAAGTCAAATTTAGGTGAATTTGTTGTAGTGAAATTAATGTGCATGCTTCTCGTTGACTTTTCCTTTTACACTTCTTTTATATTGTTGACACTATTAACGTTGGTGGCTAGCTATATTCTCATGTATGATTCTAACCATGCACTAGTTTTTATTTGGGAAGACGATAGATAGATTTCTGATTTTTTAATTTTTTGATAAATATATTTTTGATAAAATTTAAATATAAAAAATTATTGATTTTAATAAACAAAAAATAATTTAATTCTTTTGTTTATTTATCTTTCATATACTAAATAAAATTGGTTGATATAGTTGGAAAGGTGTTTAGATGTTTGTTACGGTGTCATGTTAAAAGGAGAATAAAATTCGAAAGATAAATAGGTCAATGCTGATAAAAATGATGTCGTTTTGCAAATAAAGTTCGAAGCAACAATTGATCCTTGATATAACAAATTTTAATACACAAATAATGCACAAGTAAACTAATGCATTCTTGATGTATAAATGAACTAACGCTAACTAATACCACTAGTATGAGAAAAATGAACTAATGTAATTTATCAAATTCTAATATAATACACGAATGTACTAATGTTAACTTAATATATGAATGATGCACAAGTGAACTAGTGCACTCTTAATGCATAAATGAATTAATGCTAACTAATACTATTGATATGAGAAAACTGAACTAATGTAATTTAACAAATTCTAATATAATACACAAATATACTAATGTTAATTGTTAAATTAATACATGAATGATGCACAAGTGAACTAATACTAATTTGATGCATAAATGAATTGATGTTAACTAATGCTACTAGTATGATGAAAACTGAACTAATACAATTTAACAAATTCTAATATAATACACAAATGCACTAATTTTAACTAATGCTAACTAATACAATTTAAGAAAAAAGAAGAAACAGAACAAGTCCAATTTCTGCAATTTTAATACAAATAATCTAAATTACAGAATATAATAAGTTAACTAGATTTCAAAATACAAGCATAATTTCATAAATTAAATTCTCATAATAGAAGCATAATAGAAGCATAATGAACTAAATTCTCAATAACTTATTTGTCCTTCGAATTTTATTTACAAAACGACGTCGTTTTCATCATCAATGACATATTTATTCTTCGAACTTTATTTCCCTTCCAGCGTGCACCATAACAGATATCTAAATACCATTTCAACCACGTCAGCTAATTCCGTTTGATATATGAAAGACAAATAGACGGAAGAATTACATTATCCTTCATTTATTAAATTCAGAAACCTATCTATCCTTTTCCTTTTTTATTTCTTTCAACATACACTGTGTTAGGATTTTTGTTTAAAAAATGTGAGAGAACCACTTAATAAAACTAGCTAATGAAAATTATAAATATTAAACTTATGTTTTTTAATAAAATTATTATTCTAAAATTTAACGAATAAAAAAATATAATTATTATATATGTAACATTATTAGCAAGTTATAGCCGATAATTAATTGAGCATGAGCATAAGTAGAAAGTGTTGAAAATACTGGATCTTATTACCATTCCCGTTTTTAGTTGAAGGTTTTATGGTTTGATGCGGTACAAGTTTTCATTTTCATCTTTCAAGCATTACACACATACAGGTGTCTATAAATGTATACTAGAATTAGCAGTAGAAGCTTCTAGCGACTTTGAACATACGTAGCTTTGCCTTGGGAGTCAATAACGATGATGAAGGCAGGGTTTATCCGAAATTTCAAAAACAATTATTTTGGCCATTGACTTCAAACATAGGCGGTGGGAGACCTTAGACTACACACACGACTGACGTGACGCTATTACACAAAAGAATCATTATGAATATTTCCTTAAAATTCTGAAATAACATATAATCATACAATCACTAAAGATTTTTATCTAAATAATATATAAACTTTTGATGAAAATAGATGGGTGCAACTGTTTTTCTAAGCAAACTTTTGTTTTGTTTCTATGAACGTGTGAGACCAATAATTTAAAAATATTAAAAATATTATATGTATATAAAAATATCGATTACTATAAATTTAGATATATATAATATTTAATTTATTTTTAATATTTATTTTATATAAATAATTAATTTAATAATTATTTTTTTATACATATATAGTATAATTTAATAATTGTCAATAATATTATGCAATAAAAGACATCTTAATTCTTATTTGAACTTTAAATTCTAACCATTAAAAAAATATATCATACGTAAAAGATGAAAATTTTATTGAATTCAATCCATTAGAACAACTTAATTTAATAAAAAAAATTAGAAAGTTAATTATGGTATAAGTCAACTAAGTTAATTTTTTTATTTTTGATTTTAAAATTAGAATTGTGAGAGATTATTTTCTGTTTTGTTTGATAACAGACTGTTTTTCAACTAATCAGTCACTTGATCAGTCCAGTTAAGTAATTCGACCGCATAAGATAAAGAATCCGAGAGAATCGGATTGAATTGTCCGGTTTTGATGAAAATCACCGAATTGACAATTTTGTGTAATTAGGCCGGTTTAAAACTCTCTTTTTTTTTCCTCACCAAAACAACATCGTTTTAGTCGTTAAAAAAAAAGGAAAAATCCTAACCCTAATGCCTAATGCCCTAAACGGCAACCCCTCCCCTGAAGCTCGAAAACTGTCTCTCTTCCTCACCTCATCACACCGTAGTCTCTCAGTCTCTCTGAATCTCACTTCAGAACTGACGATCACTGGCCGTCTCCTCTGCTTCGTTGCCGGCTTCAGTGCATCTCCGACAATGTCGCATCTGTGGCTCTCCTGTGCCATCGTATCTTTGGCTCGCAAGCAACCTGCCTCATCGCGTCTTCTTGCTCCTCGTCTCTTGTCGTTGTCGTCGCGTCTTCTCTGTCGCTGCTACCTCTCCCTCGTCAGAGTCTGCTTTGCTGTGCTCATCCAGGCTGGTCTCCTTACTTTTGTACTTTCGTGAAGTGAAAGTGAAATACATTCTTTCTGTTTTTTTTTTTGTTATTCAGTTGGATTTAATTTGATTAAGTGAGTGAATAACTAATTAATGATGCTGAATTGTTGATTATAAATCTATTTATATTATATTGTTGATTATAACTTGTTGAATTTGTTAATTAATGCGAAATCCTGTCAATTTCAGAAGCATAATGAGCACTAAAAATATTATTGCATAACTTCAGGAGGTTATTTCAAAAAACATTGGAAACACATAAATAACTTCAGTAAAGCTATTTGTTCATAAGTGCAAGAAAAAGTATCAACAAACTGTTTTGTCGATTTTTAGCAAATCGATGGTGGTTCGATTCTAATGGTCAGGGAGCGAAACTAACTCCTCTTTTGCAGGTACCAGTTTTCTATAAGTGTATCAAAGTGTCTTCGATTAGACGAGTGTTGAAATGACGAGAAAATAAAAATTATAAAAAGATAAAAGAAATTAAAAACAATAAATTCAAAAAGGAAATTGGTCGAAATCGAAAATGTTGTGTTGAAATTTAAAGAAAGCGGTAAAGGTGCCTTCGACTGGATCAAAGGGCTTTGACATGAAAATTAAAGGTATTGAAATGTAAATTGCATTTGAAATTTAAACATGGTGTTTGCTATGGTGTCTAAAAGGTATTGCCTAATTACTAAAATAGGTAAAATAATTAATTTTAGATTTGAAAGTAAAAAATTTAAAAAAATTTAAATATTTTAAAGTTATTATAAAAAGTAATTTAGGCAAAAGTTAGACACCAAACAAAAGGTACCATAGAATTGGCCTTTAAACATTGCTTGAAACATAAATTAACTTGAAAGATAAACTTGCTTGAAAGATAAAGTTTAGAGGAAATTTAAATGAAAAATAAAGACATGTGGAAGAAACCCTATAGATAATTGACTCAAGATAAACTCAGAAAGTCTTTAAAATATGAGAGTGCATGAGTAATTTTTGAAACAAAGTTTTAACTTTTATTCCCTAAAACTTTCTAATATTTACAGTCTACTTCTGTAACCGATCATTAATTATACAATGTTATCTTGTACGCGCACTCCCTGATAACCGTTCCCGCTCTTTTGCCAATAAAACGTTATTCATTAATTCCTCACGTGGTGAAAGCCCTCAACTCTTTTACTTGAGCAACCGTTTGATTCATTATTTCGAACAACCATTCGATTTCTCATTTAAATTCCTTTTCAATTAGACTTGCTCCTTTTAACAAGGTGTACAAAATCAAATCTGTATTAGTTAACTTCCAATCAATGCTTTAATATTTTAAATCAGTTCAATTTAGTCAAACATATTTTTCGACTAACACAAATAAATTAATTTTTTTTTGTCTTTAATATATGCCTGGACAGATATAATAGAGTTAAAAACCAAGCACAAGATAAAAAAAAATTCGATGAACAGAAAATTAGTCAAATTTTATCCCAGAATAAAAATAGGATGTATGATTTTGTATTTATCTCTACTCCAAATTGATTTTTATGTTTAATGTCTTCATATTTCTATTCTGAGAGAGAGTTATTAAACGTGGCATATGTAATGCCTCGTTAAATTATTCAATAACATCATCAAAGAATGGACATTGAAAGAGTTTAGAAAGATAATGCAAATGATCACAACATTAGGAAACAATGGCACAAAAATGAAGCTAAACTTTAATGCTGCCATCTTTCAAACACAATCAAGTATAGAAGGTAGAGCACAAAATAAAATACTATTTTGTTAAATTAAGATATTATTGTAGTAGTATTAACTAATTTTATATCTATCTTTGAATTAATTATTTTAAAATTTGAGATTTGATTATTCTTAAAATATTGGTGAAGATATGTATTTTAATTTTTTAAATTTTTAATTATTTTATATTTTTTATTTACGAGACACCGATTTTATCGGTTTAATTAATAATTTATCGGTTAAACCAATAATCAATGAATTAATAACTTAACCGATTTAATCACCAATTCGGTTCTTACAACTATACTCAGTAAAACCGAAAAATTTCATGAGTAATTATATATAGAAAGGATATTAAGTTACTAGAAATGTCTGATAATTATTTTTTTAATCAAATCCAACTAAATTAAATTTATATATATGGATTTTTTACATTCTCATTCCCGTACTTCTTTTTCCTCCTCCTTTTTCTCCACCTTCATTGTTGTCGTCGTTATCATCATCATCGTCGTGATCGTCATCATCTTTTTTTTCCACCTCCTTCTCCTTCTCTTTTTTTTTCTTCCTCTTTTTTCTCTTCTTCCTCTACTTTTTTTTCCTTCTCCTCCTCCTCCTTTTTTTTTCTTTTTCTTCATCTTTTTTCCTCTTTTTTTTTTCCTCCTCTTTCTTCATTATCATCATCTTCTTTTTCAGAACTATTTTTAATAAATTCTGCATAATTTAAAATTTTTCCTCCTTCTCTTTCTCCTCCTCCTCCTCCTCTTTTTCTCCTGATCATCATCATCGTCATTTTTCTTATTTCACCTTTAAATAAAAATTTGTGTTACAGTTAAAAATTTTCAGTGTAAAAATTAAAAAGTTTTCTGTGTTACGATTAAAAAATTTTAGTGCTATTTTTTATATATTCTTCATCATTTAAAACTCTCTCCTTCTTTTTTCTTTATCATTATCATCTTTTTTTTATTTCATCTTTTTAATAAATATAAAAAAAATAAAAAAAAAACATGCATCAATAACTATCAGGAGAAAGAGGCAAAAAATAAATAAATAAATAAAATCATTGTACCAACTAACAGTAGAAATAAAATAACGATAATAAAAAAATATATAAAAAAATACAAAAAAAAGAAATGCATGATTTTTATATATATTATGTAAGTAATTTTTATTGAAATTAGATTAATTTAATTAGATTTATTTGATAAAAATATTTAAATGAGTAGCAAATCCGTTAATTTATTTAACTACGATAATTTTTTATTCTTTTAATTTAGAGTGTGTCTGTGTACACAAAGGGTATGAGGTAGGGACCAAAATATTGTAAGCTAAGTTAACACTACACTAACTATTTGTTTACAACCTCGGTCAAATAGCGTTATTATTAATTCCTCTTTCTATTTTTTATTTCTGGTAATCGGCGACCACCGATTGAGTATTTTATTGTTATTATTATTCTTTCATGCAATGTGCCACCGCCAATGACATATTCTATTTTTATTAATTTTTTTCCAAGCTATCTGCCATCACCACTACCCTTATTCTTTTCATTATTTTCGCTCTTATTCACAATTCCATCCCAATAGATTAAATTAACTAAAACAATTATTTTGATCCTTAAAAAATTTTGCTCCCAATAAATGGATTTATCGAAGTTTTGCTTCCAAGACTAGCGACAATTTGCAAGTCATCTACGGATAGCTCATAAAAATCAACAAGTATAGGTCACAATTTATTTAGATTTAGTTTGATAAAAAAAAAATTAAAAAATATAAATATTTTATTTTGTGTTTTTGGTAAACTAAAAATTTATGTATTTATACTTATAATTTTTAAAAATTAAAAATACTTTTAAAAATATTTAAGGGAGAATTTTTTAAAGTTAGTTTATACTTATAAAAATTAAAAAATCTAATATAATTATATATAATAATAAATATTCAAAATTATTTTTATTAGTTATTAGCACAAAAATATTCTTTTTATTTTATATATGTCTATTATACTCTTTTTTATTTTTAAAAGTTATTTTACCAAATAAAATTATGATATTTGTATTTATCAAAAATTATTTTTAGTTTGATTTTACCAAATGCAAGTAGTGCATTTTTTAAAAATTTGGCTTTTAAAAGACAGATTTTATAAGCTACTTTTAAAAAGAAAAAACTTTACTAAATCAAGTCTTAAAAATTGTTCAATTTAATTAGACTCATTTAATTTGTGAATTAAATAGATTCGAATTGAATAGAAAGAAATAGATTTGTTTAGGCCTTTAGATATATAATCTCTTTTGCCACATATATATATATATATATATATATATATATATATATATATATATATATATATATATATATATATATATATATATATATATATGTCCTGACTCAATAAAGAAAATTAGGTCCAACAAAGACAAAAGACTCATTCTAAAGGATGGTTTCTACCAAATATCTAACCTCCTTTAAGAGATTGGACACAACGAAAGGGCCTGTTTATACTTATCTGAATAAGTAATTGCCTCTCCAAATCTTTTTCACTATCTCTATCTTCCTAAAAGATAGATCCTAACAAACTCTCTAAAATAAAGGGAACAATTATCCATCATGAAAGATGAAACTACTCCAACAAAGGTGGTCATCAACTCTCTACTATAAATACAATGAAACCCCTCAAGTATACCCACATTCGAATCTACTAAAAAACCTGTCTAAAACCCTTGCTAACCTAAGCATTGCATTCTCTTACAGGTACCACCCCCTACCTCCTCGTGAGAAACTCAGACAAGCGGCACCTCGACATCAACAAGTCGGACGCTGCCATACAAAGGGATCTGGACCTCACGTTCAGTCCCAAATCAACGTTTCAGGTAACCTTCGGAACATTGACGTCGTTGTCGGGGACTTGGACTTTACCTTATAATAATGGCGGACCACTAGCATGAAGACGGCCACACGGCATCTGAATCTAAAGCCGAACCCCAACTAGAGGGCAATGCCATTATACTACCTTCTCCACACCAGACGCATGATCCTCATGGGGAAGGACCATCAGCAAACCCCCAACCAAGGTGGATTCATTCGGAAGTCTGTCACCTTGAAAAGGAAGAACCCCCACAAACAGCCGAAATACTGGGTCTCGTCCGAGGCTAGCAAGATCGGCTAGAACAACTCAAGTATGAGTCGGAACAACAACGGAAAGCAGAAAAAAACTGCGGAGAGAGGTAAGGTGACAAAGGGAGCTGGAAGAAAAGCTCTTGAAGTTAGAAGCCGACCTTCGCAATCGAAATATCCAAGCGGATCGGGAAGAAAGTCCTCTAGGCAGAGAAGACCCATTCATAGAAGAGATCGTGCGAGCCAAAATTTTCAAGAACTTTAAAACACCCGACGTCTAAACAGAAGTCCCAGAATGCTTGAGCCCGACCTACAAAAGGATCAGGACTCAAGTAGGGGACTATTCATACCTTAGCTCAATAAACAAATCCAAGCCCAACAAAGACAAAAGGCCCACCCCAAATGATGGCCTCTACCAAATATCCAATCTCCTTAAGAGGTTGGACAGAGTGAAAGGGCCCATTTGTACTTATTTGATAAGTAATGGTCTCCCCAAATCTCTCCCACTATCTCTATCTTCCTAAAAGATAGATCCTAACAAACTCTTTGAGATCAAAGGAATGGTTATCCATCATGAAAGATGGAACTACTCCGACAAAGGTGGTCATCAACTCTCTACTATAAATACATTGACACCCTTCAGGTATACTCATGTTCGAATCGAATAAAAAATTTGCCTCAAGTCCTTGCGAACTTAAGTATCGGAGTCTCTTACAAGTAGTCAAGTACTACCCCCCTCCACCTCCTCACGAAGAACTCGGACAAGCGACACCTTGGCATCAACAAGTTGGACACTGTTATACAAAGAGATCTGGACCTCACGTTAAGAACCAAATCAATATTTCAGGTAACCCTCGGAATAATATATATATATATATATATATATTAATTTTTAAAATTTTAGATAATTTTGGTAAAAATATATGAATGTGGTATAATTCTTTTTATTTATATAGATATTGAGTAAAAAGAAAATCACTAAAATTAGGGTTAAGTATATTTTGGTCCCTATAGGCTATAGTTCAAGCAGAAAATTTTTTTTCGTCTCTAACCTTTTTTTACATATAAAATTGTCTCTAAGGTTCAATGGTAGTTTTAAAATCATCTTTTTAGATAGATTAGTTTTTTAAATGATAAAAATACTCCTTTTCTCTCTTCTTACCACCACCACCACCCCATCCACTACCACTCCATTACCATCTGCATTAAGAAACAACCTTCAACAATAACCTCAAATAAATTAAAATCAAAACAAAAATTTATCACCAAAACCATCATCATTAACAAGAAATAAAAAAATCATCATCATCATCATCATCATCAAAACAAAATATTAACAAGAAAAGGAGGGAAGGAAAGAAAAAGGGAGGCGCGATGCAAACACAACCACCACCACCAGCTCCCCAACGACGACGAGGAACACAAGTGTGTGGGCCAGGAGCGTCGCGGCGAGGGTGAGGTGCTGCGAGGCTAGGTGCTCAACGTTGAAAGGAGTGATTGAGAGGAAGGAGTCATGGAAACATTTTTCGATGGAGTGAGAGGGAGTGGTGGCGATGATGTGACAGATGATTTTGACAGTGGGGGAGAGGGAGGAGGGGGAGTCCAGGTAGGAGGGAAAGGGCTGGTGCTGTTTTTGCTTTTGATGAAGAAGAAGAGATGATGTGATGAAGAAGAAGATGAGAAGAGTATTTTGGTTCGAAGGACGATTTTAAAATTATGCTGCACATTAGGGACGATTTTGTATGAAAAAAGTTGGAGACGAAAAATATTTTCTGTCTACAACCTTAGGCTATGTTTGTTTGAAGGGAAAATGGAAAGAAAAAAATGGAGGAAAAAAATGGGAAGAAAAATGATTATTTTTCTTTGTTTGGTTGAAGAGAGAAATAAGAAAGGAAAGAAAAGGGATTGAAAAAATTTTTCTCTCCAATATTAGAAAGAAAAATGGAGAGAAAACTAATTTTCTCTCTCTACTTCCAATATTACCCCTTCATTTTTTTCAATATATTTTATAATACAAGAGTAAAATTATTTTTGAGAGGGATCGGTGTGTTTTTGAGAAGGTAATAAGCCCGGCACCAGAGATAGTGAAAAAAGCCAGCAATTTAGTGCGTGAACTCGTGAGCCATACCTGATAGATGCTGCTAATTTTCTTTACTCTTACTTTACTCTTCTTTAAGCGCTTAGTCTTTCAGTCACAGTTGGTGATAAATGGGAATACCCAATTCTTTTGTACTTCCTTATGGAAACACTTTTATTTTATATTAATAAAATAACATTTATCTTTGAGAAGAAAAAAAGAGTAAAATTATTTTTTTATAACATTTTTTTCTTCTTATTTTCCTTCCATCCAAACACATCTAAGAAAAATAAAAATCCACTCAATTTCTTTCATTTTCTTTCTTTCCTTTCTCTCTATTTCTTTCTTTTCAATCAAACATAATCTTAGGAACCAAAATCATACTTAACCCCTAAAATTATGTAATTGTTGTGATATACATGGGTGGATGCCCATTTAATGAATTGTGACTTCCTTCACAATTTTAGGCGGCTAACTTTTCCAATATAAAAGTTAAGCTTATCAAGACAAGACCAAATTTAATTACGTTTGAAAGCATAGCTTTTATATGCATATAAATAGAAGCGTGATATGAAGCAAATGACACAACCAATAACAATTACAAATACTCTTCTATATATATATATATATATATATATATATATATATATATATATATATATATATGAATAATTTTTATTATATTAAAATATTAATTATGATAAATATTAATACTAGAATTATTTATTTACACCTCTTTATTTTATATTTATTTTGTCTTCCTTATTTATTTATTTATTTTACAACAGTAATAATTTTTTAAAAGAACCGAATCAACTCGCTGAACTTGCTAGTTTAGTTTTATGAACTTCTGAATTGGATGAGGTACTCGAACATTATTACTTTTACACTTTATAGTTGAACATTATTAAGACATCATAAATCAAAGCTATTTGACCATACTAATTTAAAAATACAATACGAAGTTATAAAATTAGTTCTACCACCATTCCACTACGTACCTCGTTTTACCCAATAAAGCAAGTAACGCAAATGCAATATTAATAAAATGTCGAATGTTGCCATTATATGTCCAATGACCAAAATTATATTGAACTACAAATATCACAAAGCATCATAACATTATAACACAGCTTCAGTCCCCACCCTAAACCCTAAACCCCACACCCCCGGGCCCACAAAACCAAAAAAAAAACAAAGAAGCCGCCAAAAAAGAAGAGATAATAGGTCGGAAACTAACACTGCCCTAACTTTCAATGGTTAGCATTTCAGCTTGCTTCCATGCTCTTGTGCCCGAAAATGTCCGCGGAGTTGAATTGATAACGCAAACCAGACACAAGGGTTTCTCACCAGCGATTCTTCCATCACATTGCCTTTTGCCTTTTTCACATTTTAATTATCAAACTTACTTCCGCTTCTTCCGCATACCCATCCGAGATTTTGCATATCTGAAAGTCCATATTAAGCAAATACCAAACATTGGAGATTATTGAGAAAGGAAGAATATGCAGAAGAGGTGACAAAAGGATACTCTAATCGCATTCCCTCGCCAGCTGCTGAGGAATGAAGAATGGTGCCTTGTAGATTGTGTAGAGCCTCACTTGAGCTATTAACATCCTGCACATGACCAAACAGGGATTGGAAACTAAACTAAACGGGATTTGGAGGAAAATATTCAAGGGAGGGAAATTGCCTTCCCCTTGAATTGTAGAATCAGATTCAGAAATTTAAGGGTTATGGTTTACAAGACTGTTCCATACACGTCTATGAACAATCATGCTAAGTCCAACATGGCAATCCATGGATTTTATCTAGGCATAACAGGGTGGAATCTAATTTTATGCATTTTTTTTTAAACAGATTTTCAAGTGTTTACCATCATTACATATGATGTCTATTTACTTTTTTAAATGGACACAGGAAGGAACGTCCTATTCTCCCATTTGTTTAATTGTCAAATATGCGGTACAAAAATAACAGGCAGCGAATGGGAAAGCATTTTAGAGAGAGAGAGAGAGAGAGAGAGAGAGAGAGAGAGAGAGAGAGAGAGAGAGAGAGAGAGAGAGAGAAGGGGGAAGACCTGGAAATCAACAAATGCAACTGGAGCCCCATATGTGCTCTGCATCTTCAGTTTCAAAAATCCAGGGTATCTGATATTAGGTAAAATAAAATTCAGCTTTTACAGTCTCCACAAATAGGAAATAATTCGCATTCACCTGATAAATATACACTAACCTAGAAAACACCTGCATGAGCTCTTGTTCATTACAAGATGGCCCTAAATTAGCCACAAATAATGTTGCACATGGGGTCGAATTTTGTGGAATGTAAGGAGTTGAACACTTTTTCTGTCCAAATAAAGATACAAAAGAAAACAGTTAGTTTAAGTGAATTATGCAACAGTTTTAAAATGAAATATTGCTCCCAATGCATGAGATAACAATAATAGGCATGATTAGACGCAACAATTGGACCATAATACAACATGCTGATATGAGTGACCAACCCCACATTTTCCTAACAGCAAACAAATGGGGCCAGATGCATGTTGGGGATGAAGAAAAGGCATTCATAGTGTTCTTCAGAAAAGTAACATGATAATCACATAATGCATTAGTCTGAACAACAACCACCTAATCAACTAAAGGACCTATTTTTTTTTTACCCAAATTATACAGTCATCATAAGTATTTATACTGTCTGAGTAAAGAAGCTTATAAAAAGTTGGAATAAAAGGGAAAGTTTCCACTCAAGAGCATAGCTCAAGTGGCATCTTCTATTGGCAACTGTTGAATCCTATGATAGAAACTCACTCTACAAATTTAACTTACCATCATCCAACATACTCAATATAAAATTCCACCTATGACTACATCCCCCAGGCCCATTGTAATGCTTGATATTCAATCACGGAAAAAACTAGATCAAATTATCATGTGAATACTCGCTAGCAACAAAAATAGAATACTATTTGTCTATAATTGAAAGACACAGATCATTTATTACGAAGTGGCACAATTGATAATTGCATGCGAGAAATAGCTATTGTCTTTGAATTATTACTTAAGATCAATGCAATAACTAATAATAACAATAAAAAAATAAGGGAGATAGCAGGCTAAGGAAAATAGAACTTTTGCATGCATCTTAAGAGGATGACAAGAGTGTGAATAAAACTAAATGGTATAACTATTTGAAGCACATAATACTATAATAGTGTGGAAACAATTCCAGATGATGTATAAAAATGGATAAAGTAAGTACTTCATATTTCATAGCACTAACCAGATTTGCAAATACACCATCATTCAGAGTGTTACCGTCAGCATTTCCGCGACTACTCAAAGAACAAATAAACAAATAAGATGAGATAGCACAAAATGCTAATGCAACAGAACTATTGACAAAATGAAACCATGACATGCCATAGTGACGAATGTATTTTTCTTCCGGTAGAGACAGGGTTCCCCAATTGAGGCTAGACTAACATTTCAATTCGAAAACTGTGCTATTTTTGGGTGAATAAGAAGCAATCACTCCCACATAATAAAGCTGTGATTAAGTAGTGCAGATGACCTTTGTGCAGATGGATAACCAATCGTGTTCGTGTTGAAAGCAGAATTACCCATTCCAGGCATGTGAATGCTGCTAACACCTGCTAGTGCCGGAGAGTGCAAAACATGTGCAAAGTGAGCTCATAGGTAAAAGTGTCTTTCGTGTGGTCAGTAGTTAACTGGTCTCCAAGCAAGAGATTAGACATTGAGTTGCACATAACAACGCCACAACACTAAACTGAAAAGTGTTCACACAAGCTACATACATCAAGAACATCTTGTGCACTAAAACAAGCTAACAACATCATCTTACCAGAATCTGAAGTCGCCCATGATCCTCTAGCTTTCTTATCTGAGCCAGCTCTCTCATCATCTGCTTGTCAAGGTCAGCCAATCAATAAAATTTAATTGTAAGTACACGAAATGCAAGAGATAAAAATAATTCAATTAAAGACAAGGCCCAAAAAAATCAGTAAGAAAAATAACCGTTTTCAACCAATATGCTTTCATTCTGGTTATTTGACTAACAAAGGCATGTGCACCCACAAGGACTAGAAATATATGAGCTAATATTTGGATTATAATCTTGTTTCTTCCCCTCGAATGGCTAAAAGAAGAGGTGGTTAGGTACCTATCCTTGTGCGCTTAGCTCTGGAGTTGGATTTTGCAAG
Source organism: Arachis hypogaea (assembly GCF_003086295.3). Lineage (NCBI taxonomy): Eukaryota > Viridiplantae > Streptophyta > Magnoliopsida > Fabales > Fabaceae > Arachis > Arachis hypogaea. Next base: position 7,795,552 of record NC_092040.1, on the reverse strand, counting down.
ATCAATATAAAGAGTTGACTCCTTTTCAAGATCAAATACCATCCCCTGCAAGAAAACAAACAAACAAACAAACCAATTGAAGTTTAAGATAGCAATTACATAGCAACCACATGAAAAGAACATATCAAGCCGAACAACTAAACACGAATTTTCATTACCACTTAAGCATAAAATCAAACACACAAAAATATCACATTAGGATTAAGATGCTTACATTGAGAGCATGCATTGCCATGATTGCTGACTGCTGATTGGCGAACACAGCAAAAGCAAATGGCTGCTACCAGTAATAACAAATCAATAAAATAACCATTTAAAGAAAAAAAAGAAAAGAAAAGAAACGTGAAACGGAGAGTGAGAGAAAAAAAAAAGTGTAGTGATGAAACCTGAGAGGAATTGGTAGGGTTTCGAAGGTGAGAGGATTCGTATCCAGGGAACTCGCGGAAGAGATTGTAGATTTCGCGGGGCTTCACGTCTTCGGGGAGACCAGCCACGAAGAGAGTGCGAACCTCGTTGCCGGGGGATTGAGGAGGAATCGGAGGGCCGTATGAGGCGAACATTGGCGGAGGCGTCTGCGGGTGAGGCACGTACTGCGTGTGGAGGTGGTGCACCGGCGGGTGAGCCGCTCCCGGCGGGGGAGGCACCACCGCGACGATGGGCGGGGGAGGAGGGTGCTGGTAATACTGATAAGTGGGCTGTGAGTAGTACGCAGCCATGTCGTCCATTTCGAATTCGAAGCTCAGGCAAAAAATTTAGCCCTAGAAAATATAGAAGCTACAAATTCTCAAAATTCTTCCCTTTACCAGAAAACTAGCTGCCTGTTCCTCTTTGTTTTTTCTTCTTTATCAAAAAACAATAATCATTCAATTTAAAAATAAAAATAATTCTGTTTCGGAACTGTTTTTTGGCGGGTGTTTTTGGTCAGGGGTTTAGCGGGTTTCGTTTTCTGCTGAGAAAGTTTGGGCTAAGGGCTAAGGGCTAAGGCTACGGATTAAGTAGCAATGGATCATCACATTACAAAGCCCATCCTAAAAGAGATTGTTATTTTTGTTAATCAATTGTTTACTGAGATTGAGATTGAGATTGAGATAGAGAGACAAGAGACTAAGAGATAGAAATTAAAATAAGTTTTATTATTTTATTTAGTGTAAAGTGGGAGACAAAAATTGAAACAAGAATAAAATTTTAATTTAATTTGTACAATGGATAAAATTGAAATTAATTAATTAAAATGAAGGTATTTAGGTATAAAATGTTATTAAAGTTTCAGTCTCTATCTCTAAAAATTTTAGTCTCCTGTGTCTCTATTTTTTTGAGATACTGAAATACTACTGAAATTTTAGGGACAGAAACTGAAACTTTAATAACATTTTATATCTAAAATACCTTCATTTCAATTAATTAATTTCAATTTTATCCTTTGTACAAATTAAATTAGAATCAACAAACATAATACTAAATCTCAGTATCTCAAAACAAACGTTACCTATAAACTTAAACATTCTTTGCTAAATGAGAAGTGTTGTATTTCTTGTTAATTAAATCAATTTTAACTTTTTTATTTATTATATTTTATATCAATAATTTAAATTTAAAATTTATTATTTAAAATTTTGTATTCATAATTTAGGATTTAAAATTTAGAATTTTAATTTTAGAATTTAAAATTTAAAATTTAAGATTTAGAATTTAGATTTAAAATTTAAAAAAATGCTGCACTCACTCTTTTTTTAGAAAGCATTAACATTTGTCATAAATGCATACAGTTAGGGGTGGCAACGGGACGGGTAGGGACGGGTTTTTGCTCTATCCGACCCCGCTCCACCGTACAACAACCCACATAAAACCCGCCATGCTTTTACCTGCGGATAGTAAAATGTTGAACCTTAATCCGTTCCTGCGGGTACCAATCCCGCCCTTATAAATATTAAAATTTAATAAATAAAATAAAATTTTAAAATTTATATAACTATCATCATATACATAACATAAATTAAAGTAAAAATTTAAATATAATACAATATTATTAATCATTTACTAATTATTTTACATATATTATACCTATTATATATTAAAATTATATATATTATATATATATATAGCGGGCAGATAAAAGCAGATATTACTTAAATCCGATTCTGTCACGCTCCTCTCAAAAACTCACCCCACTAAAAACCCGCCCCAGTGCGAGATAAATACCCAAAAATTCGAGTGGTATTGACATCCCTACCTACAATCTACACAAAAAACAAAAAAATCACACTATCTCGTGTCTATAAAAAACAAAAAAACGCTCAAACAAAAATAATATACACACGTAGAGAGGAAAAAAAAAGTGTTTTCCCTTCGTATATGTTTAAAATATAGATAAAATATACTTCTTATTCTTAATATTTGTGATTTTTTTTTAAAAATATTTTTAATGTTTAGTTTCATTTATTTTATTTTTTATATTTTTTATTTAATTAATTTGTTTTTAATATTTTTAATTTATGTTAAAAGTATTTTTGGATATTTTTTAATTTTATCTCTAACGTTTGAAATAAAATTAACATCCAGAAGTAATTTTGACACAATAAAAAATATCATAAACAAAATTAAATAAAATTAAATATTAAAAATATTTTTAAAAAAAAATTATAACCACTAAAGATAAAAAAATATATTTTATCTTTAGAATATATATACAATGTCCTTTAAAATTGAAGTGTAATTTGATGCACCGATAAAAAAGATAGAAAAATAAAAAATTATCCCTCCAAATCGTCAAGATTTATCTGTTAGATTTACCCATAATAAATGTTTTTGTAAAATTTAGTAAATATAATTTATATAAACAAATAAACATAGATTTAGAGAAAAAATTTTCTTCATGACTTTTTAAAATATGAATTTGATGTCTGCTATCATTTAAAATGTTAAATGACTCAATATTTCTTATCACAAAATTTTGGAATTTTTTATGATTAAAATTAAAAAAATTATGTATTATAATTTAATTCCGTTTAACGAAACGTATCCGAATCAAAAATAAAAAAAATCTAGAATTACTATTTATAAAAATATTATTTTATTAGCAAATGATAAAATAATTTTTTTAGATCATATATTGGGCAATTTACTTAAATAAAATGATTGAAAGAAACTTTTACACAAATATAATATTGGTAAATTTCAGACGCAAATGCAACAAGTGAAATTGTATGTAATCCGTGACACCCTTTAGCGGAACCCAAATGCATATAATCCGCTACACTATGTTGCGGATTACGTTGAGGACTTGAATACTCATAAACCGCTATAGGATGATCATATGGTGATGAACCCTATTCCGCTACACCCTCTAGCGGATTATGAAGAGTGTGGAAGCTTGGGAACATATTCAACAATATCAGTCTAATAGTAACAACTCGTGATGCAAAATGTACGAAGTTATACAAATACAGTCTTCATAAATAATAAGCCGTAGAAATATAATAGGCACAAGGCATTAACACTAACACAGATTAAATTACTACATAAGTCATACAAATGTAATAGTCATACAACAATTAACAGTTAAAGGAAATAAAAATGTCATAAGTCATACAAATAGGTCAGAACTAACACTAACACTAACACACCAAAGGCACTAATACTAACACCCGAAAACATAAATTGCTACATGAAAAAATCAAATTCAAAAAACTAGAAGTACAAAGACTAGAAGTCCTACGAACTACCAGAAACGCTGGAGCCTCTCTGGGGGGTAAGATCTACGCGTGCGCCCAGATTGTCTGCAAAGCCCACATCGCTTCGGTCGGTTAGGGTCGGCCTTATCTATGTTGTTCCAGATTCTGGTAGACCTCATTCGCCCATCACGACAACACCTTAAGCTAGGGTCCGGAATAACGGTCGGACCATCATAAGGTGGCCAAAGTCTCTCTGGTATTGGCGGCACAAAACCCATCTGGTACACCCTGAACACCTTCTGCATGGCGTAGACCTCGTCGACATAGATAGACCAGTCAAGCAAGAATGGGCACAACATGCAATCGCATGGCAACATGGATAATCGAGAGCCCGAAAGTATCCACAGTCGCATGTACAATTCTAAAGGAAAACTCGGTACGTCCCAAGTGAAAAGCTCCCGGTCGGTGTCATCTCGGCAACGGTGCACTTAGACTGGTGTCTATCGAACAGGGTGACAGTGAAGCACCTGGAGTCTTTCAAGTTGCGCTCCATTGCCTTCATAAAAGACTGGCAGAACTTGACACTGCTGGCCAATTGAGCCTCTGCCGTCTGATCACGAATCACAAATAACTCCGCTAGCCGACCATATGTGGACTTCATAAGGGCAGTAACCGGAAGATTCTGTTTACCCTTCAGAACAGAATTAACACACTCAGATATATTGGTCGTCATGTGACCGAATCGTCAGCCACCATCCTGATGCTGAGTCCACTTATCGTATTCTATTCTGTTCGTCCAATCACACATTGCTGGATTCTCAGCCCGCATTATATCAAACCAATAGTGAAACTCTGCCTCAGTCTTCGCATAAGCAGCTTTCACAAGCAAACGCTTTGCATCCATGCCCTTAAAACTGAGTGTGAAGTTAACTGCAACATGATGAATACAAAATGCTCGGTATGCATGCGGGCCGGGGTTACCACCCGCTGTTAGGGTTTTCTAGTGCAGCCTTGATGCCGTTGTGCCTATCTGAGATGACCAGTATCCCCTGTTGTGGAGTCACATGTTGACGCAGGTTGGTCAAGAAGAAAGACCACGACTTGGCATTTTTCCCTACCACAAGACTGAAAGTAATAGGCAAGATGTTGGAGTTCCCATATTGAGCGATGGCCAAGAGCAAAGTCCCTCCATACTTGCCATACAGATGAGTACCGTCTATGCTGACCAATGGCTTGCAGTGTTAGAAAGCTTCAACACAAAGAGGAAACGTCTAGAAAAGACGATGAAAGTACACGGTTGAGTCATCGACGTCATCACCGACTCGAACTGGAGATGTCTTCAACAAGGCAACCGTCCCCTCCATGGTAGACTGCACACCAAGGATCCAACGAGGTAGCTCGGCGTAGGACTCTTCCCAGTCCCCGTATATTTGTACTATCGCCTTCTGTTTTGCCAACCACGTCTTCCTGTAAGTTGGCTTGAACCCGTACGTTCCTTCGGTAGCTTCTTGCAACACCTTTATCGATACCGCTGCATTGGCTCGAACCAGAGGAAAGATCTTCGCACAGATCAGGTGATAATCAAGTTGCTGGTGGTCGCTTGATATCGATGTAACCAAGCATTTGTGTGGTCCGTTGTACCGTCGAACCTCCCAGGTTCCCTTCCGCGCTCAAAGGCTGATGCAAATCATCCACGTACAACCCTTCCCGAACTCCTTGCATCTCCCATGGTACTTAAGATGATCCGACTCCATCACTCTGTACTCAACACCGCACCGAATAATGTAATCTTTTATAGTAAGCACAGCTTCCTCCTTACTGTGGAAAGATTGGCCAACTTGAAATTCAGCTACAGAATTTCCCTCGTGCAACCCTTGATCCTCAAAGGTTGGTGCTAACTCCGTCGGTTGGCCGGTGGCTTCCGGGTCCAGGGTAGAATAATGTGCAGGTTGCTAATGTGTGCCGGCACTTGACGGTGGTTGACATGGTGCTGGGTTTGTCGGAATTTCATCATTGTTGTCCCTTCCAATGTCAGCAGGCTCTTCGTTGGAATCATCCTCTAGCATCGCATTTTCTACCTGATTCGGTTCCCCTTCACGTCCTACATCTTGAGATGGATGAGATGAGGTGAATACCCCAACTGGACCAGCTGGCCGATACTCCAACAAACACTCAGGTGCAACGATTGGCATCGAGGTGGAAGCACCCCCCAATCGTGGTGAACTGAGGGTTTGGCGCGGATGCGCTAGAACTATCGATCCCATGTTCCAACTTCGCAAACAACTTGTGTATCTATCCTCACTTCCGAGAAATTCCGACGACAATGAAACATCACCTGCATATCTTCATCTGATCGTAACACGAATGTTTTATACTGCTCTTCAAATCCAACAGTGTATCAGACGATCTGACGAAAACACTCAATGGTTCTCTATCTGTAAACTTCACATCGTGCTTCTTACTCTTTTTTATTTTTCCGGTAGAGTGCACTAACACCAAAAAGCTCTCTTCACTCTCAAGTTATGAATGAATAAAAATGACACTCTACACAACTTGTTAGGTATATATAGGCATCTTCTTTACTTCCACACTCTTCATAATCCACTAGAAGGTGTAGTGGAATAGGGTTCATCACCATATGATCATAAACCGCTATAGGGTGTAGCGGTTTATGAGTATTCAAGTCCTCAACGTAATCCGCGACAGGGTGTAGCGGATTATGTGCATTTGGGTTCCGCTAGAGGGTGTCGCGGATTACATACAATTGCGTTTGTTGCATTTGCATCTGGAATTTGTCAATGTTGTATTTGCGTAAAGGTTTTCTTTAATCATTTTATTTAGGTAAATTGTCCTCGTATATTTATCTGGTCTAAATTTAATCGGTATGAATTTTTTATTAATATTCATTGTTCAAATAAACTGTACCAAAATATTTTAAAGATATTTTACAGTTGAGATCATTTATTATACCAATATTATTAACACTGGTATATAAAATAACTAATTAGATAAAGTATAAATTAATGTTTGAATAATTACAGCTCTTGATAATTATCTCTTAAAAAAATATTTTGAGAGCTAAAATTTTAACTCTTTTTTCATTATAACTCACCATCATTCTCTCTCTTTATCATTTTCTTCTTATCGTCTTATAAGAATAAGAGAGGAAAAGAGAGAGAAAGCTATGTTCATCCAACCTTTGATCTTGATTTTTGAAAGATTCAAGACTCTAATTTAAAATTCGTTCCAATTAATCAATTCATTTGAACATTCTATTCTCATTTATACATGTTCCTGTCTCAGCTCTCGACCCGAGGTATAGATCGGTGACAGCTACTAAAATGCTTGTGGTATTCTTCAGCTGAGGGTTGTGCCACCAGTTCCAGCCTCATCCGAGCAGTGTGGAGCACCTGCAAAAGGAACTCCAATACTTAAGTCAGTCTCTACACAGGAATGCTAATAATATCTTAATAACTATCACAATAGTGAAGTTCGTTTCGCTTTTAGTCTATCTGAGTAGCGCTATTTAAGATGAAGAGGTACGTTAGTGGGTTCGAGATCCTCGACCCCGTATCCGAGCTTAAGCACGGAAGCTTATCCTGAAGCTAACTGGCCTTATCTTTGACCTAGTATCTCGCATTCTGTTTGATGGACGTGGTCTTTTAGAGGTCTAAAGTTGGACCAGTTTTGTGGGTACGGATCACAGCTCCCAAGCATGACTTGCTTTGGTCGGGAGCATGTTAAGGTTAGTGTCGACCGTTGTTATACCTTGTTTGGCCTATGTCCGAGTCCCCAAGCTTAACTTGTTGCCGAATTTTAGTCTTAAAATGTTTAGAAAATAACACTCAAGAAATAAAAAACAAGGAAAATAAAATAAAAAACAAAAAGGTAAAAAAGGAAATGAAGGAAATGAAGGGTTGCATTTATTGTCACTTGGATGTTGAAAGGATGCTTGGAAATAGGTGTTAGTGGGTCCTAGATTCCAGGTAATGATGCGTTGGTCATGTCAACAGTTTATCAATCCGACGGTTGGGGATTGACTATGAATTTGATCGTGTGATAGTGTTTATTGCATTGGTAAACTTTGTGGTGTGTGGAAAAGTTTTTCACTTCGAAAGGTTAGTGTTCTTTGTTTTGTCGACATACCTTTGGTCTTGGTACGTTCCTGCTCTGCTTGGCGGCTTTATGAGCTTATTGTGAAGGATTTCTTTGATTATGTCGTCAATTTTGGTATTGAACTTGGTGTATGAATCAAATTTCGGAGCTAGCTTAAAAGGTTTTTTAGAATCTTTATTCTGGGACCTGTAAGGCCTGTTTTCTTCCTTCCTGAACGGTGGTCTCTTATTCCTCCGAGTTTCGCGTAGCTCCTCTATTTTGACTTGTCCAGTCGCTTTGTCTCAAAATTCCTCCAATGTCTTCGGTTTTGCAACGGTGATAGCTTCCTGGAATTTTCCAGGTCGGAGGCCACTCTTGATAGCGTGTAACTGCACTTTTGGATTAAGGTCAGGAATCTCCATGACTACTGTTGTGAAGAATGTCATGTAGTCTTTCAGGCTTTCGTGTTGTCCTTGCTTAATTGTGCTGAGGTAGTCCGAGTCTCGCACATAGATTTTGGATGCTGTAAAATGATTTATGATTTATGAACAACTTGGCAAACTCGTTGAAACTGGTTATGGATCCTGCAGGTAAATTAGAAAACCATAATAGGGCAACTCCATCTAAAAAAGTTGGAAAAGAACGGCACAAAATGGGATCGGAGTCACTATTGAGAAACATTATAGACTCAAATTTTGTGACATGAACTTTAGGATCTTCGATCCCCTTATATGGTTCCAAAGTCATTGGTAGTGTAAAATTCTTAGGCATTTTGAAATTCATTATTTCTTCGGAAAAGGGATTGGTTCGTCGTCTTCCTGTTTTGGGGGGTGTTTTTCCTGTCTTTGCATTAGACTCTGACTGATGCTCTTCGTGTTGATTGGCATTTGGCTTCTTGTTGTCATTCTTTCTTTCTCCATTGTCCTGCATTGTTGCTAATAGCTCGGCTATCCATTGATTTTCTGCTAACAGGATGGAATTAGCGGCCATGAGGTCGGCATTGGTTTAAGGAGGTTGCTGAGTCTCTGAAAGGTCCATCATGCTTCAGTTTCTGCAAAGAAAAAATGGTACAAGGTGGATACAGAGGTGTTATAAAAATTAAAAAAAGAGGCGAGGGTCCCACGGTGGGTGCTAAATGTTCATGTCTCAGCTCTCAACCTGAGGTATAGGTCGGTGACAACTACTAGAATGCTTGTGGTATTCTTCAGCTGAGGGTTGTGCCATCGGTTCCATCCTCGTTCGAACAGTGTGGAGCACCTGCAAAAGGGACTCCGATGCTTAAGTCAGTCTCTACACAGAAATGCTAATAATATTTTAATAACTATCACAATAGTGGAATTCGTTCCACCTTGAGTCTATTTGAGTATAGCGCTATTTAAGATGAAGAGGTACATTAGTGGGTTCGAGATCTTCAGCCCCGTATCCGAGCTTAAGCACAGAAACTTATCCTAAAACTAACTAACCTGATCTTTGACCTAGTATCTCGCGTTCTATTTGTTGGACATGATATTTTAAAAATATAACGTCGGGCTGATTTTGTGGGTACAAATCAATAGCAATTTTATTAAGACTAGTAAAAAAAATCCTCTCATTTTTCTCTCAATAATTTTTTATCATATGCCTAAAGAGAAGGGTAGGTGAATCATTTTTTATATTTTTTTTGTTTAAGAATCACATGTCCTAGTACTTCCAAGAAGCAAGAATATGAAGCTTTCAAACTCCGAAGGTAATAAAATGTCTCTCTTTTTTCTCATGATGAATTCGAGCATCATGACTTTATGAATGATCATTGTAGTATTTTTTATTGAAATTATGTGTTTGGATGTTCTAATTAAGAACCATTAGAAAGTGATACATTTTTTTTAATTTGAAGTAATAATTAAGTTAGAATACTTTTTCTATATGTGTCATGAAAGTCTTTAATTGTGAATTGATGATTAATAAATGTAATTAATTGCTTGAATGTGTATTTGATGATATTTGAATGTTAAATAAATTATGCATGAAATTAAATGATTTTAAAAGCTTTAAGGTTATGTTTATGATACTCGGAGACAAATTATAATTATGAAAAGTTTTATTAAGATAGATAAATTTGAAATGTTGAGAGAAAACTTTTTAAAAATGGGTCCTAAAGTAAAAGAAAAAAAAAAGAGAGAGAGATTAAAAATTACAAAAAAAAGTGTTTAAAAGTCTTTATTAAAACATAATCTAAAAGTCAAATTGTAATTTAAGAAAGTTAAAAGAAGTTTGAAGAGAATTTAGCTAATCGTGTCCTAAAACATGTCTTAGTAAAAGTAAAGAAAAAGAAGGTATAAGAATTAGGCTGATTTTTTTATATAAAAAAATATTGTTGTTTTTTTTTTGGAAATAGGATTATTTGGTGTAATTATAGATGGATGGATTTTATATGTGAGAAGTTAACACGTGGGGAGCGTGTTGGACACGTGACAGTATCCTGGCCAACACGTGGAGAGCGTGTTGAACACGTGGTAACATATTGGCCAACACGTGGGGACGTATTGAAATACGTAGAGTGCGTGTTAAATGATTTTCATAATACTATAATACACTTCAAGTATCAATATTCAACCAAAATACCGTCTCTATTTCCATATTAAAAATAATTTCTGTAAGAAGTAATAGGCAACAAATAAATATATTAATAGCAAAGAGGAAAAAAGTGTAATAAAGTACTAAGATAAAAATTGTAAATATAAGGAGTTAAAGGGATAAAAACATAAATAATTGGAGGGTAGAAGAAAAATATAATTTCATAAAAATTTCGAGACAAAATATAAATTAAAGAAAATATAGGAATAAATTAGTAATTATAATAAAGCTTTAGGGCACAATAGTTTTATGATAAATTTAAGGACAAAATAATAATTATATTTAAAAGACCAGAGATAAAATAGTAATTATGAAAATGTTCAAAGATAAAGAAATAATATTAAAACTTGAGGACATGAAGACCATTGAGATAAAGATTAACAGTAAAAATCTAATTATGAGGTTAAGGAGCAAAATAGTTTTTAAGAAAAAATTTAAGAGTAATAAGGTAAGTTTTAAGCTTAAGGAATATAACAGTCATTTAATAAAAGATCAAGAATAAAATGATAATTTTAATGTCTAAAGAATACAAAAGTTATTTTATAAAAAGTTGAGAGCAAAATGGTAATTGTAAACTTTAAAAAACAAAAAAGTTACTTTTATAAAAGACTAAAAACAAAATGATAATTTAAAACAAAAAATAACTAAATAAATTTTTTTTGCCAAGATAAAGATAAAAGGGTTTCTTACAAAAAAAAAAAAAAAAAAAAACTAAAGAACTTCAAATAAGATATATATATTTGAATACACATTGTTTCTTATTGTAAGTAGTCACTGATACGTGAGTTTATAGCCTACTTCAGAGGCTAGGACAGACATATATTATATTATTTGCTGCATAATCTTTGTTATTGTGCTGGGTGATTGTATTTTGTTATTTATCTATGTTTGGCTATTGTGGCTATTTGAATGCTATAGAACTAAAGTTCTAGTCATAGGAGGATTGAGAGTGTAGGCCTAGAGTCAAATTAGTATATGCGTGACTATCCTAACTCCTAACGCAAAGGATTATCCTAAGATCGTTTCATTAGTATGACCCGGACTATTGAAGTACATTCATCTTAGATAAGGTCTGAGTTCGTATGTATACATTGAAAACAGGGTCCGACGACTGATGTACAAATAAGAGGAGACATTTGTTTCCAAAAAATTTTTGAAAAAAATCCTAATGATTATATATAACTTAGATTTATATATTTGTCCATTTATTATATTATGTTTTACTCCTAAAATAAAATTTAAATTATTTTTTTGTGTTTTATGTTAAAAAATATTTTATTAAACGTAATATACAATAATAATTATCTTGTTAAATTTGATTTAGTATAAAATTTTAAAATAAATAAATAAATAAATCAACTTATAAAAGTAGTGATAATTAACTTTATGATACCAACTACTTAATTGTAGTTAATAATTAAATTAAAACTTAGTTTTTTAATTAAACACAACAAATTATTATTAATTTTTTTGAAAGTTATTTAAGATAAAAAAATATACTATTTATATATTAATATACTTAATATTCTTTCTTAAAATGGTCTTCATTTTAGTAATTATTTTAGTTAAACAAATTATTTATACTATCAATGCTATAATAAATGAACTTCACAATTAAATAAAAGATAATAAATAGATAAATAATTGTTTAAAAGCATATAGAAAATAAATGATCTTTTTATTATTTTGGAATATTATATAATATATCTGTGAAATTATCTTTTTATTGTTTTAAATACTATAATAAATGAGTATATGTGTAGACATTTGCGTGTATTGTTTTATTTTTTTTTTTTACATATAGACCGTTTTAATTTAATTTTTTTAATATATCTAAATCAATTTGAATTGGTCGAATAATTTGCTCAATTATCTACTAAAGTAAATGTTAGAAGTTCGAATTCTATCTCATATATGTAATAATTTATTAGTCAATAACAAACTCTTTCCACGATGAATTAATCATTAATTTTTTGGTACAGTAGAAAACAAAAAAAATATTTATACCTAAATCTTACTTTATATGTTTTTGCCCCATTAATAAGTTTTTATGGGTTCCTCATTGCTCACATGAAAGACTTTTCTCCTTTCTACCCTTTATCCTTTTCTTTGCCTCGGATTTACAGTATGCGCTTTCTCACGCTGAGTTGCACTCTAAGGTTCTTCAACGTCCAATTCCACCTCAACCAGGTTTCCACTTTCCACCATGGCTTCGACCAAGAATTCTAGCCAATCCCAACCCTATGTTAAAGTTGGTGGACCAGTTCAAGCCTTTGAGAGACACAATCAATCATATTTGATTAGATTGACGTAGTAAAAGCAGAGGACTGGGAAAATACCAAACAACCACTTAGGAATGAAGACAAAGATCCATTGAAAACTTGATGGCACTGAAAGAGCCTAGCAGCGGAAACGACAACAATGTCCAACACAAGAACAATATGGAAGCACTCACAACACAATATGGCAGCAACTATAACAAGCAAATATAGCAAGTAAAGCAATAACAAGAACACATCAAGATTTTAACGTGGAAAACCCCTTCAATGTGAGAGGTAAAAACCACGCGTCGTCCAGACCAATGAAATAGCTCCACTATAATCAAATGAGGTACAAGAGAGTCTCAAACAAAGCACAAAAACGTGCATATAACCAACCAAAACATCAATGCACCAAAGCTCACAAATAATAGGCAAGAAGATGAAATATACCCAAAAAACAGAGCTAATGTCGAAGCCAATTTCTTCCTCTGCAGATCTCCAATTAAAATCTCCACCGTTCAGAATGAAGAACAAGATGTGAAGAATCTACAGTTAAAATTTCACGTCGATCCAACGGTGAAAGAATGAGAAACTGCCGTTCCAAAATTTCTGCTCTGTGTAAAAACGGGAAACCTAATTTCTCTCTTGCGAAACCAATTTCTCCTACTGCAAACCTCCAATCAACATCTCCACCGATCAGAATGAAGAACAAGATGATAGGAATATGCAGTTTAAATTTCAAGCCGATCCAACGGTGAAAAACTGAGAAATTGCCATTTGAAATTTGCTGCTTTGGACAAAAACGGGAATTCTGTTTTTCCCTTTCTTTCTCTCTTTTGTGGCTACTCTCTCTCTCAAAAAACCTCAAAAAACTGAATTAGGGTTGTGACACTAGGGTGAAAGAATACACCCCCAAAATGTTGGGCTTGGGCCTCACAAAGGAGAGAAAAACCCAACAAATCTCCCCCTTCTCGACTAGGTGGAGGCCCTCGCCATTCCGGCGATCAAACAACATGTTTCAAACTTTTCTCTTGACAATGCTTTTGTCATCATATCAGCACCATTGTCATCAGTGTGAACTTTCTCAAGTTCCAACAACTTAGAATCTAACACATCCCGTATCCAGTGATACCTAACATCGATATGTTTAGATCTTGGATGAAAAGTAGAATCCTTGGCAAGATGAATAGCACTTTGGCTATCACACAACAAGACATAACGGTCTTGCTTAAAACCAAGTGCTACAAGAAACTTCTTCATCCACAACAACTCTTTACATGCTTCAGTTGCTGCAATAAACTCTGCCTCTGTGGTAGAAAGTGCAACACACTTTTGTAGCCTTGACTGCCATGAAATAGCTCCCCCTGCAAACTTGACCAAATAACCTGAAGTAGACTTTCGAGAATCAATATCTCCTGCCATGTCTGCATCAGTAAAGCCAACTAGCAAAGGTTTCTCACCACCAAAACTCAAACTCAAGTTAGTTGTACCTTTGAGATATCTCATAATCCATTTAACAGCATTCCAATGTTCTTTACCTGGATTAGAGAGAAAACGACTCACTGTACCAACCGCATGAGCAATGTCTGGTCTAGTACACACCATAGCATACATCAAGCTTCCAACAGCTGAAGCATAAGGAATTTCATCCATTGCTTGTTTCTCCTCATCAGTAGTTGGACACTGCTTGGTACTCAACTTAAAATGAGGAGCAAAAGAACTAGCAACACATTTGGCATCATTCATGCCAAACCTTTGAAGCACCTTCTTTATGTACTTCTCCTGTGACAAATAAAGCTTCTTGGAATCTCTATAACGAGTAATAGTCATGCCCAAAATCCGTTTGGCAGGACCCAAGTCCTTCATAGCAAAGAACCTGCTCAATTGTTTCTTCAACTCATTAATCCTCAAAGCATTCTTGCCCACAATCAAAATATCATCCACATAAAGCAAAAGAATGATAAAATCATCATCAGAAAATTTTTGCACAAATACACAATGATCTGAAGTTGTCTTACGGTAACCATGCTTCCCCATAACAGATTCAAACTTCTTGTATCACTGTCTTGGAGCTTGCTTCAACCCATAAAGACTCTTCTTAAGCTTGCACACAAAATCTTCCTTTCCTTTAACAACAAAGCCCTCCGGTTGCTCCATGTAGATCTCTTTATCTAAATCACCATGAAGAAAAGTTGTCTTCACATCCATTTGCTCAATCTCTAAATCAAGAGACGCTGCTAATCCAAGCACAGCACGAATGGATGACATCCTCACAACAGGAGAAAAGATCTCCTCATAATCAACACCTTTTCTTTGGCTAAAACCTCTAACAACCAATCTAGCCTTATACCGAGGCTTAGAATTGTGTTCTTCATTCTTGATTCTGAATACCCATTTGTTCTTCAAAACTCGCATACCCTTCGGTAGCTTCACCAACTCATAGGTATCATTCTCAAGCAAGCACTTCATTTCTTCTTGCATAGCTTCAAGCCATTGAGCTTTGCTTTCATCTTCAACAGCCTCTCCAAAGCATTCAGGTTCTCCCCCATCAGTCAACAAAACAAACTCATGTGGAGAATACGTTGACGAAGGCTTCCTCTCTCTTGTAGACCTTCTGAGAGCATTTGCAGGAATTTCCAAAGTTGGTTCTTCATCTTGATCATCATCACCAACTTCATCAAGTATCGGATCAACTGTTTCGTCTTCACCTGCACCTGTATCATGCTCATTATTTTGAGCTTCAACTCTACCATCTTCTACCATAGGCATAGAGGGAGTAATATCCAGCTCAGAAAAATCATCACTAGGCTGAACCATTGGCTTCTCTGCATGATCAACATCCTTCAATGTTTGGTCTTCAACAAAGACAACATCTCTACTTCGAATCACCTTCTTGTTAACAGGATCATAAAACCTGTAACCAAACTCATCCATGCCATAGCCAATAAAAATACACTGCCTAGTCTTTACATCAAGTTTAGATCTCTCATCTTTAGGAATATGAACAAAAGCTTTACATCCAAAGACTCTTAAATGATCATAAGAAACATCATTACCTGACCATACCTTCTCTGGCACTTCAAATTGCAAGGGAACACATGGTGTCCGGTTCAAGACATGAACAACAGTGCTCAAAGCTTCACCCCAAAAGGATTTTGCCAATCCAGATTGTGACAACAAGCACCTAACTCTTTCAACCAGTGTTCTGTTCATCCTTTCAGCCAAGCCATTCAACTGAGGAGTCTTTGGAGGAGTCTTCTGATGTCTTATACCGTACTCTTTACAATAAGCATCAAATGGACCTGAGTACTCACCACCATTGTCAGTACGAATGCATTTCAACTTCTTCCCAGTTTCTCTTTCAACAGAAGCTTGAAATTGCTTGAACACATTCAAAACTTGATCTTTGGTCTTCAAAGTGTAAACCCATAATTTCCTGGAATGATCATCAATAAAGATTACAAAATAGATAGACCCTCCAAGTGTTCTTGTCTTCATCGGCCCACATACATCAGAATGCACCAAATCAAGTATCTCCGGCTTCCTTGAAGGTGGATGGCTCTTAAAAGAGACCCTGTTTTGTTTTCCAGCAAAACAATGATTGCACTTTTGCAAAGCAACCTTACAACCAGATAAAAGATTCCTCTTGGATAACATATTCATACCCTTCTCACTCATATGACATAATCTCTTATGCCATAAATCAGTTTCATCAACAAACTCAGCAGCATTAACAACATCTTTCACAATCTTTGCTTGAGTTAAATAAAGAGTAGAGTGTCTTGTACCTCTAGCAACAACCATGGAACCCTTGGTGAGCTTCCAGCTATCACGAGAAAATGAGCTATCCAAGTCTTCATCACACAACTTACCAACAGAAAGTAAGTTCAACCGAATATCCGGAACATGCTTCACACGCTTCAAAGTCAACTTGGTACCGTTGGAGGTTTCTAAGCAAACCTGTCCAACACCAGCACATTTTGCAACACCTTGATGAGCCATTTTCACGTCACCAAAATCACCAGGAGTATAGGACGTAAACAAATCCCTCCTAGATGTAACATGAATAGAAGCACCGCTATCAATCACCCAACTAGTGCTATTATCAACAAGGTTAACAGATTCAAACTCCTCAACAACAAGAAAATCATCATGAGTTACATTAACCTTGTCTTCCTTGTTACCATCATCTTTATTTGTGCTCTTGTCTTTACTTGCCTTGGCTTTCTCCTTCTTTAGCTGCCAACAAAATCTCTTTACATGTCCCTTTTGACCACAATGATGACACTCAATATTCTTATACTTTCCTCGAGACTTGCTTCTGCTTTGATCTCTACCTTTAGGACCTCGACTTTTGCTTCTCCCCCTAGACTCAGAAACAAGAACATCTGAATGTGTAGTCGATGTACCTTGTGACTTTCTTCTCATCTCTTCATTCAAAGCACTACTCTTGGCAAGATCCATAGAGATTACACCATCAGGAGCAGAATTGGACAATGACATTCTGAGAATTTCCCACGAGTTTGGTAAGGAGCCAAGAAGTAACAATCCTTGAACCTCTTCATCAAACTTGATGCCCATGAAAGATAACTGATTCATAATTCCTTGGAAATTATTCAAGTGATCTGTCATTGATGTCCCATCTGTATACTTCAAAGCCAACAACTGCTTGATCAAAAACATCTTGTTATTCCCAGTTTTTCGAGCATACAACTGTTCAAGCTTAATACAAAGGGTCCGAGCATGTGTCTCTCCAATAATATGGTTCAACACATTATCGTCAACCCACTGCCTAATATATCCACAGACTTGTCTATGCAACAAAGTCCAATCATCATCAGACTTATCATTAGGCTTCTCTGTACCAAAAACTGGTTGATGAAAATTTTTGACATAAAGCAAATCTTCCATCTTTGACTTCCACAAATCATAATTAGGACCATTAAGAGTGATCATCCTACTAGTATTAGTATTAGCTTCCATTGTTCACAGAATCACAAGCCCAGAAAAATACCAACAAGCTCTGATGCCAGTATGAAAGAGCCTAGTAGCGGAAACGACAACAATGTCCAACACAAGAACAATATGGAAGCACTCACAACACAATATGGCAGCAACTATAACAAGCAAATATAGCAAGTAAAGCAATAACAAGAACACACCAAGATTTTAACGTGGAAAACCCCCTCAATGTGAGAGGTAAAAACCACGGGTCGTCCAGACCAATGAAATAGCTCCACTATAATCAAATGAGATACAAGAGAGTCTCAAACAAAGCACAAAAACGTGCATATAACCAACCAAAACATCAATGCACCAAAGCTCACAAATAATAGGCAAGAAGATGAAATATACCCAAAAAACAGAGCTGATGTCGAAGCCAATTTCTTCCTCTGCAGATCTCCAATTAAAATCTTCACCGTTCAGAATGAAGAACAAGATGTGAAGAATCTACAATTCAAATTTCACGTCGATCCAACGGTGAAAGAATGAGAAACTGCCGTTCCAAAATTTCTGCTCTGTGTAAAAACGGGAAACCTAATTTCTCTCTTGCGAAACCAATTTCTCCTACTGCAAACCTCCAATCAACATCTCCACCGATCAAAATGAAGAACAAGATGATAGGAATATGCAGTTTAAATTTCAAGCCGATCCAACGGTGAACAACTGAGAAACTGCTATTTGAAATTTGCTGCTTTGGACAAAAACGGGAATTCTGTTTTTTCCTTTCTTTCTCTCTTTTGTGGCTACTCTCTCTCTCAAAAAACCTCAAAAAACTGAATTAGGGTTGTGACACTAGGGTGAAAGAATACACCCCCAAAATGTTGGGCTTGGGCCTCACAAAGGAGAGAAAAACCCAACAGGCACCCGATAGGACACAATGTTAAGAGGCAAGAGTCTTTTTCCCTCTCTCCTTTAGTCTTTTATTGAGGGATAAAATTTTACTGTCATAATTAACCTGAATACTAGACTAAGAACTTCTTCATATATCAGGACTCAAGGTGTCATATGTTCATGTGTTGTGATAGAGACATGATTTATATGATTATATGTAACGTTAATATATATGTATATTGGTTTCTTAGTTTTCTATCCGTCTTGTGACACACAACGATAATCCTTCTCGACTCCTTAAATGTTTGCATATAGTACGACAGGCTCATATTACATGTAACTTATATAGATATGTATAGGATTTATGGACAGCTTAAAAACTCATAATTTTTAACACCGTTATAACTTAAGCATGATATGCTAAAAGTTGGAATATTATACAAAATTGCTTTTAAAGTATCTGTTTGATCAGAGATTATCAAACCAAAAATCTAAAACTTATTCATCATATTTGTCCATGACTAGAGGTGAAAATAGGTCAAGTAGTCGGACCTACAACCTAGCATGTATTTCACCTGATCTCGGCTAATTTATTACAAAATAGTTCAAGCTAACTAATTAGTTTTAATTTATTGGCTGGTTAGACCTAACTGAATTTGTTAAAACATAAATAAATATATAAATAATTTTTTATCTATCTACTTAATATACTAAAATTGAATTTTTCTCCAACTATTAAAGGTGACCTGTCGATCTCTCATGTCTCTGTTTTTCCTCTAAAACGAATAAATTTTTTTTCTATTCTAAATTATTTTATTGTAATTATATTATAATTAATACTAAATGAATAATATATAATTATACTAATTTAGCAACATATTTTCATTATAATTATATCAAATCAATATTTAATGCACTATTAAACTACTTATCAATTATCAATTAAAAATACTTTTAATAATTTTAATGATAATAATAATATCAATAATAATAATAATAATAATAATAAAAATTTTTGTTACCCGATTCACGTATATCAAATAATTTTTTTAAATTATTTTATAAAAAATATCTTTAATATAATTATTTTGTATTTAATATTTATGAATAATATATAATTATATTAATTTAGAAACATATCTTCATTATAATTGTATCAAATCAAAATTTAATGCACTATTAAACTATTTATCAATTATCAATTAAAAATACTTTTATTCATTTTAATGATAATAATAATATCAATAATAGTAATATTAATAATAAAAAAATCTTTGTTACCCGTGATATGATGAAATTAATATATAATTATACTAATTTAAGAACATATATTCATTATAATTGTATCAAATCAATATTTAATGCATTATTAAAAAATTACCTTAATAATAGGTAATTTACATATTTATTTTTGTTTTACTAAAGTCTATATATAGTGTTTTTCTGTGGTACATGAATCTAAATTTGAGAGTCAATTCATAATTTTATATTTAGTGTTTTTTTTACTACTTCATAGAATAAGAATGTATTCTTCATTTTTTTATTGAAGTTGATCCTTTTAAGGTACAATTTATAATTTTTTATAATATTTTTCATATACTCATTCTATTATATTATTCTTTTGATAATTTTTTATTTGTTGTTACTCTAAGTTATTCTTATCGTCTAATGTTCCAGTTCGATTGTCTTTTACCACAATCATTTACAATGCATCACATCCATGAAATACCTCATCGAGTTGTCTTCACTGATTCGGGTTCCAACTACATGGATGTAAGCGTTCAAAGAAGAGGCAATAGTCTCTACTTTACCGAAGGATGGTTGGATCTACTCACCTATTATGACCAACCCAATGGAATGTGGTTAAAATTACATTTATTAGGAGGAGCTCGATTTTTAATTGAGGAATTCTATCCACGAAACTTTATAGGGCAAGTTCAAGTTTCATCCCCTCCATGTTTTTAACGTCTGCCCGAAAATCGTCGAAGTGGAGCATATAATGAAATTGAATTCCCTCAGTTTCAGTTCAGTTTTGCTAAATCCATGACAAATTCAGATATGCAATTTCAACGATTGGTAATATATTTGAATTTTCTTAGTTTAAGTCGTTCATTATTAGAATAATTTTTTAATATATTTTGATTTTTTTCAGAAATTACCGGCTTTCTTTTGCATGCATGCAATGCCATTGAGGGGAATAAGAGTTAGTTTGGTTTCTCGGTGTGGCAATTCTATACCTTGCTGCATTGCATGGATAGCGGATGATAAAGCTTATCTAACAAGAGGATGGTCTGATTTTTCACGAATTCTAAATATTGAAACTTACGATGTTATTTCAGTTGGTTGTCGTTACAATAATGATTCTAGACTATACGTGACTAAGGACTAGAATATGTTCAATATTATTTAGGTAATTTGGTTTTACTATTAGTATTTGATTAAATTATAATTATAAAATTTTAAATTATTGCCTCAATTTATATATTATGATTATTTTTTTGTGGATGTGCTATTTTTAAATAATTTAATAAAATAAAATAGTGTCAGATATTATTAAGTTTATTTTTATCCTTTATTTCTTTATTTGTATTTTTATTATATTTGACAAAAAAATAAACCTACACATATATTAAATTGTTGACCTAAAAACAATTTATTTACCAATAAAAATAGATTTTATTTATAATTGGAATAAAATTTATTTACCAATAATCGGTGGATAAAATTGAAATTACACCCATATCATATAATTATAATTGATTAATTGGTATAAAATGAAATTATACCCGTGCCATGAGTAATAATCTAAATAATTATATCTTAACAAAATATAATTTAAAATAATTTATAAACAATTATCTTAACAAAAATAATTATTTAATAATCGATTTAAAAATCAATGCAAAAAATAATTGTTAATAATAGTATTATTAATTGGGTAAATAATATAATTTCAATTTATTACTTGATATATAAATAATATATGGAAATCTATTGAGTAAATCAATGATTTTGCACTTTAATAATTTGATAATTATTACTCAATTAACCAGTTAATTGAATTAGTAATAACAATTTTCAATTTTAAATTTTGTATATTAAGTAGTTATTAAAAACTGGGTAATAACGATTTACACGGGAAAATCATTGATAAATTCAATTAACCATATAGAAGATAATATACTAACAGTTTTAGTATATTATTTATGTCAAGTGAAATTATTTCCTCAGATTTTCTATTAAAATTGAAATTAGTAATAGTTTAAAAAAAGTTTATTAATAAAATTACTAATAGTCACATTTTTATACACAGGATATATGTTTTCTATATATTATTTAAAAAATATAATGAAACATGAATAATGGATGAGTATGTTATTTCTTTGACTAGCTAATTAATACAAAATCGAGTACCCTTTTTTATTCGATTGAGGTCATATTCTGTTTGGTGAAAGTTTCAATCGCCCTAATTAAATTCTGTCTTTGTGCCTTAACTTATACAGGTAGTAATATGTTACATATTATTTGGTATATCTAAATAGTTATTTCTCATAGCGGAGATGTAAAAAATCATATTAAGGTTTATTGCCAAATAATTAGTGGATGAATAATAGTAGATTATATCGTTTTAGAAAAGTATTTTCATTATAATTATATCAAATTAATATTTAATTATGATAAAATATCTTAATTATAATTATATCATGGAATTATAATAATTACGATATTTATGTTATATATTTTAATCATTTATGTACATAAATAAAATAGAAATCAATCAAATCAAATTATCACGGTAAATAATATATTGTATATTATTACAGGAAATAATCCGTAGATAAAATTGAAATTACACTCGAGTCATATAATTATAATTAATTAATTGGTATAAAATAAAATTATACCAATGTCATGAGTAATAATCTAAATAATTATATATTAACAAAATATAATTTGAAATAATTTATAAACAATTACCTTAACAAAAATAATTACTTAATAATTGATTTAAAAATCAATGCAAAAAATAATTTTTAATAATAATAGTATTATTACCTGGGTAAATAATATAATTTTAAATTATTACTTGAAATATAAATAATATATGAAAATCTATTGAGTAAATCAATGATTTTGCACCTTAATAATTTGACAATTATTACTCAATTAACCAGTTAATTGAATTAGTAATAACAATTTCCAATTTCAAATTTTGTATATTAAGTCATTATTAAAAGCTGGGTAATAGCGATTTACACGGAAAAATCATTGATAAATTCAATTAATCATAAAGAAGATAATATACTAACAGTTTTAGTATATTATTATGGCAATGGAAATTATTTTCTCAAATTAAATTTTATATAATTATAGTAAGTCTCTATAATTAAAGTAATATAAAATTGCTTCATATATAGCAATAATATAATACATATTTATATATATCTTCTTTTATCTCTTTTTTCAAAATATTGACATATAATTAATGTAAAAAATATATAATATTAAACTGTTTTGTTATGTATATATATGAATTTATATAATAACCCGTATAATTTATACGTATGGCATAATACATATGTCAAAAAAAAATTTATAATTTTTGAAAATCACTGTTTTGTTATATGAAATTGAAATTGAAATTAAATAATTTCTATTTATATAATTTTTTCTATTAGTATCCAGTATCTCCATTAAAAATTCATATCGTTTGTAATTAGAATATGTATATATATATATATATATATATATATATATAAACAATTTTATAATTACGATAATCATATACTTTTATACACAAATATTGATACAGTGTTGTTTCATGTATATATTTTGCAGGTATTAAAGGCTAACATTGAATTGTTATTCAGTAAGTTTAAATTATTTATTGTTTATTACAAAACTTTTTGCATTAGAATTCTCTATTAATTTGTTCTTCATTTTGAGCTAATTTTGATATTTTCTTACTTCACAATAAACCAACATATAAAATTTTGTTGGTAGATTTAAGTATTGCTAGATTATTTATGGTTATATTGATTATATATGCCTGATTTATTGAAAAAAGTAGATTAAATAACTATTTTATAGTTAATACAATTAACACTATATTAAGAAAAGAAAAACAACGCATACAAGTTATTTTTTTATTCATTAAATTATTATAATTAAAATGAAATTTAACATAACAACTTAAAATTATAATTTCAATCTTATCACGTGCATGACACGGGTGATTAAACTTGTTTAATATATTAAAACTGGGTTTTTCTCTAACTAATGAAGGTGAGGTGTCGATCTCTCGCGACTCCGTTTTCTCTCCAAAATGAATTTTTCTATTCTCTATTTTAAATTATTTTATAAAAAATATCTTTATTATAATTATATTATAATTAATATTTAATGAATAATACATAATTATACTAATTTAGAAACATATCTTTATTATAATTATATCAAATTAATATTTAATGCATTATTAAACTATTTATCAATTATTAATTGAAAATACTTTTAATTATTTTAATAATAATAATAATAATAGTAATAATAATAATATATGATAATAATATGATAATTGCACCAGTCTTAGTAATCATGATAAGAATATTTGAATCTAATCATAAAATGATCAAATTTTATGATATTAATAATGCACATTAATTTTAAATATTTTTAGTCATTTTAATTATATTAATTTTAAAAATATTAATATATTTATTATTTAATAATAATAATAATAATAATAATAATAATAATAATAAATTCGTATATAAACTATTTCAATTATCCATGTATTATTATTAAAATTCTATATGTTCCTAAATATAAGTCTTGAAAAAAAAGACATGGCACAGACTATTAGTGTAGAGTTGTTTAGGTTTGTTTAGGAAGATATAATAGAATTTATGTTTCTAAATTTCAAGACATATATTTCTATTTCAGTCTGTGTATATCAGGTATAATATTCTTATTCATTGTCCGAGATTTCTCGGATTATGATAGAAGATAATGATTCTAATCATATTATGAAAAATTATATAATTTTAACAAAATTAATATATGATGTGTAATTATTGTATATAATAAAAAATTTATCTTAATAATAAATAATTTACATATTTATTTTTGTTTTACTAAAGTCTATATATAGTGTTTTTCTATGGTACATGAATCTAAATTTGAGAGTCAACTCATAATTTTATATTTATTATTTTTTTTACGACTTTATAGAATAAGAATGTATTCTTCGTTTTTCATCGAAGTTGACCTTTTAAGGTACAATTTATAATTTTGATACACTATTAGTGTAAAGTAGTTTTACACAAATATTCAATGACGTAATATCATATCATAAAAATTAACTATCTTTTATATCGATTACATTCACCTAAATGATAATCCAAAAAAAATAGACATAATTAAATAATTATATAAAATATTTTATACTATCAATAATTAAAATTAGACTCTAATTTATATCTAAAAATATAAGATAAAATTATATATTAAATTAACTTAATAAAAATAAAATATTATTGTAACATTATTTAATTAATAAATTTGTTTAGTTAAAGGTTATATCTCTGTTTTTTTTTTTCAATTCCACTTTAATATTTATCAGTAAATTGAAGAATTTTGTATTGGATATCTATTTTGATAATTAGTTCTCAAACATAATTAAAATAAAAATTAATTAAAATATTAATGTATTTTGTACTTTTATCTATTTAAGTAACTAATTATATTATTATTATTATTATTATTTAAAATTAATTTTTTGTCTTTTTTATTAAATAATTAAATAATCTATAAAATATATAATGAGAATATGAGAAATTTAGTATAGATTTTTTTTCTAAAATCTCATTTATTGTATATAATTCATAAAAAAAATATTTCACTTTTATTATTGATTAGAAGATAACTTATTTATATTTTGATTAATTTTTAACCTATTTATATTTTGATTAATTTCATTTTTTATTATTATTATATTTAATTTATAGAAAGATAAATTAGTAACCATATTATTATTTATCAATATATTAATATTGATAATGATTACATAAAAATTATTTAATATTTAATATTTTTATATTATTTATTTTTTATATATTTTGATATATTTATAAATATTTTTTTATTATTTTTATATGCTATATGTTTATCGCACTATTTAAAATTTTTGGATCCGTCACTACTTTTAAGCATGTTTCTTAATTTATTTTTTATAATTCATTTAATACAATTTATTACAGTAAATTAATTATATCAACTAATTGATTTGATTAGATATTTAAATATCACACGATTTATTATGAATCAAATAATTGTAATTTATTATATCAATTATTTTAATTCATTAATTTATAAGGTACATAATAGCATAGATGATTTGTTACTTATAATGATTAAATGCAGCAAATTCAGATTAATTTAGTTAAAAAAATCATTGTCTCATATGTTTTCTATTTATTTTTTTAATTTATTAAATCCAATCAATTATAATAAATTAATTATATCAACTAATTAATTCAATCAATTATTTTCTAATTTATTTTTTGAATTTAATAAATCAAATAAAATCAATTATACTAATTATTTGTATCAACTAACTGATTTGATTAATTCTTAAAAATATTTTTATTTAATTTATTTTATTTATTTAAATACATGAATTATAACTGATTAGTTATTTAATTTTATTACGATAAATATCAAATTCTATTCCGAATATAAAAATATAAAATTTTATTCTTTCTATTTTTATTTTACCACTATAAAAGACCAATTACTCTTTTATTAGGTAGCTTTTACAACAATTCTTTTTCTTCCTATGAGGTGTCATCGCAAGAAGGCAACTATCGTGGACACAAATCACGACACACTCTTCAATTTCCGTGCTTATCATTCAGAGCAATATATGATATGTTATACATGAAATATTTATAGACCATGGTGTTATCACGTATGCATAAATAAAAAAATTTCGTAATTAAGCTTAAGTCATTTACCTGTTTGTGTGGTATATTATATTGTGAAATTACTTTTAATTTGTGTTGTGAAATGATATTATGGTTTAATTTAAGCTTTTGTTTTAGAACTGTGTTATGATTTTATCTTATCATTTTCTCTTAGATATCAAGTTGATGTATTTTTATTTATTATTATTGAAACGGATGTGATATAAAATTTGTAAAAAAAAAAATAAAACTCTCACACTCAATTTATTTTATTGTAGTCTTTTATCTCTTCTATTTCTTTTTATTTTCTTCTTATTCATTTTATTTTCTTTTTAAATATCATATAATTTATTATAATTTATACCAATTAATTAATTATAATTCATTATATCAGTTAGTTTAATTCAATAATTTATAATATGCATGATAAAATAGATTATTTGTTACTTGTACGTTTATTCTTCTAAAATCTAAATCCGAATAATTATATTTTTAGTTTTAGTTATGAATAAAATATTATTAATAATAAATAATAATTAACCACTCATACTTTTAATCAAAGTGTTTGGATGATTTTTATATTTATTAATATTAATTACTGATTATTTTGCGTCAATAAATTGTATTATAATTTTATGTTAGTTCATAATTGATTAATGATTAATTTTCATGAAGCTATGTTATTCTAAATTTTATATTTTACAAATATTTTATTTCAATGTATTTTAAACATAAAAATGTATTATTTTTAATAATATCATACTTTTATTTTTTTAATTATTCTAAATAAATATTTTATCAAATACTAATTAAAACCATCCTTCCATTTGTTTTTACTAATTTATTATCTAACTATTATATAAAATTAAAATCGTATTAATGAATTTAATATTAAAGTTAATTTGGCTTTTTATTTAGAGTGTTTTTCGATTTTTTTAGTCTAATCAACCAAAACTATTCAATTATAAATAGTCACTTCTATCTTATTTTATATTATTAACTAATTAAAATTACTAAAATTTAATAATACAATTCTATTTTACATTTGTATATTTAATTCAATCCATCTAAACTATATAATAATTATTTTAATTTTTATATTTTATAATGTAATACTGCATACATTAATGGTAAAATAACAAAATAAATTTTTATATTTTAATATTAAATATAAAATTAATACATACAAACATTTTTAAATTTTTAAATTAATACAAATCATTGTAAATAATACTTATTTATGGCATAAACAAAGAAATACAGAATCTTAAGTTTTGTATATAAAAATTTAGAAATATGTTATATGTACAAATGTAATTGCATAGTATTATTTTTTTTAATGGTGTAGACCAACAATTCTAATTTTATTTTACGGTCATATTAAAAAAAAAAAGTCATAATTTTAAAGGTAGTCAGAAAAAACAACAAAATTAATCAAAAAAATAGTTTACTTATATTATTCTATTAATTTATTTAATATATTAAATTATTTTTATTTATGTTAAGATTAATTTTAAATATTTTAAAATAAAAAATATAATTAATTATAATTTGCATCTTAAATTATGTTGAGTACATGATATTCTATTGTGCTGTTAAAAGTAAAAATGAGATAACAAATATAATTTTATCTCTTAATTCAATATATTTATTTATATTTTATACTTTTTTTACGATTAATTTTGTTCGGTGTTGGTATATTAAATAAAAATATCTGTTATAATAACAAAAAATAAAATAAAATTTCAATCAATAATTTTATATTCTTTACTTTTTTTTTCAGTTTTATTTTGGATTTTAATTTATTACTAAAAGATAGTGAAATTCTATTCATACTGAAAAAGAGTTGCAAAAAGGTCCATAGGATAGAATAAGTAAAATAATGTGATACCCACGTTACAACATCCAAATGAAACAACCTAGGATCTAAAATATTTATCTTTCTCTTTCTCGCCGTCTATTATATAAAAATCGATTTTTTTACATTTAATGATAGAGTCAACGTAACATATTTCTGAGAGTGTTTCTTAATTTATTTTGTTTAACTCATTAAATACAGTTCATTATGATGTATTAATTATAATAACTAATTGATTTGATTAGATATTTAAGTATTACACAATTAAAATTATATATATTGATTTGATTTTTATGATATATAAATTTAAGGAATAAATTAAAATAATATAATTTATTATTTATTTAATTTGAATACAACAAATATAAAATTAATTTAGTCAAAAGCTTATTATTTTCTAATTTTCTATACATAAAAATGACAACAAAATTGTAAAAGTAATTTTTTTTATCGTTTTTGCTATTTTAATTTTATTTTCTTTGCTTTTTTATCTATAATTTTATTTTACATGAACTTTGTGTATTTAATAACAAAATATATTCATATTAATTCTATCATATAATAATATATTTTTCTCCTATGTTAATCAAAAAATTTCAATAGTTATCAACTACATCTAATAGAATGACTGAGAAGTGAGAATTACGATAAGTTAAACCCAGTTCAAAATGCTGAAAACGAAGGAAATATAGGATTAGAGAAAAATATATAATAACGAGAAATATACTAAAACTGAATTTTTGCTCCAACTAATAAAAGTGACGTGTCAATTCCTCATGAATTCATTTTTCCTCTAAAATGAAATCACTATTTTCTCTTCTAAATTTATTTTAGAAAAATATATTTATTATAATTATATTACAATTAACATTTAACGAATAATGCATGATTATACTAATTTAGGAAAATATCTTTATTATAATTATATAAAATCAATATTTAATACATTATCAACTAATAAAAGTGAAGTGTCAATTCCTCATGAATTCATTTTCTCTCCAAAATGAAAGCACTATTTTCTCTTATAAATTTATTTTAGAAAAATATCTTTATTATAATTATATTACAATATTACAATTATATTACAAGTAGCATTTAATGAATAATGCATAATTATAGTAATTTAGAAAAATAAAATAAAGTCCAGTAATTTATCCTTCGACTGCACACGTATGTAAAATAACTTTTAAAAAGGAGTCACGTATAGTAAATATGGTCGATGATTGTAAAACTGTATATAACATTGATATAATATTATTTCAGGTATATGTTTTGCAGGTATCAAAGAAAAGTGTTGAGTTATTTTTTAGTGAGTTTAAATTATTTATTGTTTGTTAGAAAATTTTATGCATTAAAATTCTCTAATAATTTATTATTTATTTTGAGCTGATTTTGATATATTCTTACTTGACAATAAAACAATATATAAAAATTTGTTGGTGGGTCTAAGTATTATCAAGTTATTTATGATCACATTGAATATATATGTTTGATTTATTGAAAAAAGTAAATTACTAAAACTAATTAATAACTTTTTAGAGTTAATAAATTTAATACTATATTAAGAAAAAATAAACAGTACATAATATGTTACATTTTTATTAATCAAATTATTATAATTCAAATTAATCTTAACAAAAAAATTTAAAATTATAATTTCAGTCTTATCACGAGTTATTACACTTGTTATTAACAAATTATTAGATTTTTTAAATTTATTATATTTTATTATAAATATTTTAAACGTTTAAAATTTTTTATAAATATTAAATTTGACATATTACATATAAGTTACTTTGATTAAAAAATAATTTTTAAATTTTTTATTTTTGTTAAAAAAAATTTTGTCAGATCTAACAGGTTTTAGGCCAGATCAAATTTAATGACAGGCCAAATTTAGTACTAAAAAAATTAAAACAGATTGCAAGCCAAACTCAAAGCAATTAGAAGCATAACAAACTTAAGTTTGGTTTGGTAAAAATTTTTTAAGAGGTGTTTGTGCTTTTTAAAAGTTCAAATTCCTCATTTTGTGTTTGGTAAATAAAAAAGACCATGTATTTGTGCTTGTAGTCTTTAAAAGATCAGGGTGCTTTTGAAAGCACCTAAAGTGGAGTTTTTCAAAGTTAGTTTGTACTTTTAAAAATTTAAAAGTCTAATATATAACTTCATGTGTTAACTAATTTTTAAATTTGACGCTTACATTTATGTCTATTATAGTATTTTTAAAAATTCATGAAAATTATAGTTGATTTGCTTGTGTTGATGATTGTTCTTATGAAATTATTGTTGAATTGGTCTTTAAATTTTGAAAAATTAACTGTTCAAGGATATATTTGATGCAAATTGAAAACTTTGGACAAAATTGAAAAAAAATAAAATTTAGGGATATTTTAAAATTTTTGTCAAATTTTAAAGACAAAAAATATACTTTATCCTTAAAAAAATATAAGTATTGAACTTTGTTTTTTGTTTATTAGTTAATATTGATGGTTTTTTTAATGGCAATCTATTGTTTAAAAAATATACAATACACAAAGTTAATTGAAAAATTTTTAAATTATAAGACCTCCACTAGAAGCTTAAAACTTGTTATACAATTTTTCTATTTTATCTATTCGGTCTTTCTTTAATAGAGTAATAAACTTTTTCACTCAAAATTAATTAATTTTCAAAAAATTATTTTATTTATTTTAAATTTAAAATTTAAATTATAAACTTTTATTTTAATATTCTAAATTATAAACTGAGAAAAGCAATGCTACATGTCGAACAAATATTATTATTTTGAGCCTGGTCTAGCAATAATTTAGAGTTTTATATACATGATTCAATATAGTTTTCACCCAAAATTTGTAAAAAGTTGTACACATAAATTAATAAAATTTATTTATTAAAGACAATTTAATGTTTATGCTGGTCAAATTAAATGATGGCAAAAAAAAAATACTAAAAGTTGATGACCCCAAAAACTTTTCAATTGAAAAATATTATAGACCATCAGAATATATTACTTTTGGCCATTAGTTCTGTTGGTCATCGACTCAATTCTTTTAATCTAGTATTAAAGTTTAGTATCCAACAACATATTTTATCATTAAAGTCTTGAAAAGGTAATTTTTTTTCAATTTTTTTATTTCATTTGATTTTTTTATTTTTTATTTTAGGCTTAATTTTTGTATTTTTGAGCTATATGAATAAGATCATTAAAGAAAAAAATAAAGCTCCAAGTATAATTAAAATATGTATTTGTTTAATTTTTTATTTTGTTTAGTATTGAGTACTCTTCGAATTAATATGTATTTATTAAATTTTTTTATTTTTGACCTTCATTTTTCCAAAGACAAGACTATCTCATTTAATAAGTTTGTTATGAAAATAATTTTTTAAATTGACAATCAATTATAAAAATATCGATAATAAAAATGAAAAGAATACATAAAAACGTAAAAATATTGATGAGAAAGTTGACTTTTGTTTTAATTTTTTTTAAACTTTAATAGTTATTTATTCATTATTTTATTAATAAATTATTTGTTAAAAAATGTTTACATCAATAAATTTTGATATTAATTAATTAATTCGTTTGGTGTAAAACTAATTTTAGTTACAATTTTTTGTTTTAATTGATATTTTTATTGTTATATAATGCTATAGAACATATAAAACTAACTATATACACAAGAGGTACCAAAATTTTCTAAAATAGTATAAAAATAATAATTTATTTTATATTGATATCGTATAAAAATTAATGGTGCATTTAATAAAAAAATTAAATAACTAAAATCATACATTTAATAAAAATATATTTTTATGATTTAAAAATATTAAAAATATATTTTAAAAATAAATTAACCAATACAAAATATTTTTATTATTTTCTATATTTAAAAATAAATATTTTTTTCACAAATCAATCACATTTTTAAAATAAAAAACAAAACAGCCACCAGTATAGAATACAATCCGTAATGTCTTAGTTGAGTAGGAAAAACTATGTCCTTTGAAATATAACTCGTTGACAAAATATAAATACATATTAAAAAAATTAAACTATATATATTTATATATAAATATTTTAATAGTTGATTTTAATAGTTGATTTTAGTGTACAAATAATATTTTTATTTTTTTTAATATATTGAGATAAGATTATAAAATTGTAGCACGAGTGTCCCGCTTTAGGTGCGTTTTGCGTGCCTAAGAGTGAATATTGAATATGAATATATAGATTGGATTCCTTCCAGTGGGCTTATAATAAGGCAGTGTTTAAAACTAGCCAAGCAAAAAAAATCTTTATTCACAATCTATGGCTATGGAAAAGGAAAATCATGAGCTGCGGGCAATTTTTGTTCCTTTCCTCTCAACAAGTCATATCATCCCCCTCGTTGATATGGCCAGGCTCTTCGCCATGCACGACGTCGACGTCACCATTCTCACCACCTCACACAACGCCACCATCTTCCAGAAATCCATTGACCTTGACTCCGCTCGTGGAAGACCCATTAGAACTCACTGCTTAAAGTTCCCTGCTTCCATGGTGGGCCTCCCCGCCGGCGTCGAAGCCTTCAACGTCGACACCCGTAAGGACATGCTCCCCAAGATCTTCATGGGCCTCGCCATCCTCCAACCGGAGATGGAGAGCCTCTTCCAGCAACTCAATGCTGATTTCATTGTCACCGACATGTTCTACCCTTGGAGTGTTGATGCCGCCGCAAAGCTTGGGATTCCCAGGATCATGTTTCATGGAGCTAGTTACCTTGCTAGATCTGCACTGCACTCTGTTCAACACTATAAACCCTACCTCAAGGTTGATTCGGACTCTGAAAAGTTTGTGCTACCTGGTTTGCCGCATGAATTGGAGATGACGCGTTTGCAGATACCAGAATGGGTTAGAACACCGAATCTCTACACGGAGTTGATGAGGACTATCGCAGAGTCAGAGAAGAGAAGCTATGGCTCCCTCTTCAACAGCTTCTACGAGCTCGAAAGCGATTACTATGTGCATTACAAGAAGGTGATGGGCACCAAGAGTTGGGGGTTAGGCCCTGTTTCATTGTGGGCCAACCAAGATGCTTCGGATAAAGCAGCAAGAGGTCAAACAAAAACAGAGTCTCAAGAAGAAGAAGAAGGGTGGCTCAAATGGCTGAACACGAAGCCAGAGAATTCAGTTCTGTATGTGAGTTTTGGGAGCATGAATAAGTTCCCTAACTCTCAGCTCGTTGAGATTGGGCATGCATTGGAAGGTTCGAGGAATAACTTCATCTGGGTGGTTAGAAAGAACGAAGAAGAAGGAGGTGGTAGTTTTCTTGAAGAGTTTGAGAAGAGAGTGAGGAAAAGCGGGAAAGGGTATCTGATATGGGGTTGGGCACCGCAGCTTCTGATATTGGAGAATGCGGCGATCGGAGGGTTGGTGACACACTGCGGGTGGAACACGGTGGTGGAGAGCGTGAACGCGGGGCTGCCGATGGTGACGTGGCCGCTGTTTGCGGAGCATTTCTTCAATGAGAAGCTGGTGGTGGATGTGCTGAGGATTGGGGTTCCGGTGGGTGCGAAAGAGTGGAGGAACTGGAATGAGTTTGGGAGCGAAGTTGTGAGTAGGGAAGACATTGGAAAAGCCATAGCTTCTTTGATGGGTGGCAGAGAAGAAGATTCAGAGATGAGGAAAAGAGCGAAAAAGCTGAGTGTTGAAGCGAAGAAGGCTATTAAGGTTGGTGGTTCTTCACACAACAACATTCTTGAATTGATTCAGGAGCTCCACTCTCTCAAACTCTCCAAGGCTCAACCACACAACAACGCTTTTTATTGACAACAACAAAAAGAAGAAAAAGAAAAAGGAATATCTCACTACTCGTTTTCCTCGTTCCACTGTTTTTTCCAACCATAAAAGTATAAAGAGAAAACTCAGCTGGGTGAAGTTGATGGTGAAGTTGATACCGAGAGCCATTAGATAAAATTTTAATCAAATCAGTCAAATCATCTAACAATTTTTACTATCAACTTCACCTGAGTTTCCACTTTATATAAGATTTTTATCTTTCACCCCCATTAAGTGGTAATGCTATGGGGTCTTGCCACCTTATATAAAAATAGTAATATTAGGAAGAAAACAAAAAATTAAAATTTGTTTTAGATAAATTATTATTGTTTTTGGTTAATTATTTTTAAAAAGCAATTTTCTAGTAGCATAACGATGCCTTAATTAAGATGCAATAAACAAAGCCAATACTGCAAGTGATGTACTAGACTCAGTATTATGAATGTGTAAACTTAAGATTTGAATCAGGATCCAACTGCAAATGTTGCATCGTTTGACCAGTTATATGAAAGAGAAAAGACAAATTGAGTTGGATGAGATACTCCTTCTTTGCCTTCTTTGAGACATTTGTAAATCTAGAATTGGATTTTATTGTTTGCTTAAACTCTATCGCAAATTCTATTTTCTTCTCCTTTAAATACATCTTATTAAGGGGTAAAGTTATAATAGTAACATGCTAATTATTGAATATTGTTATTTTTTTATCTAAATCTGTGACTTACTTAAAAATAATAAATTTGTGTGTGTGTGTTTTTTCTAAGATCTATTTTTTTATTTTTAAATTTGTTACTTTTTTATTTCTTTAAATTTATTTTTAGATTTACATTATATTTCTTATAAGTTGTTTAGATTTACATTATATTTCTTATAAGTTGACAAGAAAAAGTGAAGCTTACAAAATAGTACTCTCTGTATTCTCAAAAAAAAAATCTAAAATAAATATTTACTTTAAACTATGATCTAATATTTTTTTTTTCAAATTTATACATACTAATGTTGTGTAAAAATTTTATAATTATCTAAGATAATATTTATCTGTTACAAGTAATTTGAAGATAAAGCAGATGACATTATAAAATAATAATCTAATTTCTTGTAATTCTTCATCAATAAAATGCACAACTAACATTAAAAATAAGCCTCATTTAAAATTCTAATTTTTTTATCATTTATACATCTTGAAAATGTATGTTTTTCAGCTCAAGACAAAAGGCACTACAGATATTTATTGATAATAATACAATTTTATGATTTTTTCAACTCTAAATTTATCTGTAGTACAGACAATATTTTATTTTATTTTATTTCAGTTTAAATATAATACTCAAACAAATTGTATATCCATCAAAACGAAAATGTCTTCAGCAAGTTATAAGATGAGATGTATGAAAGAAATTAAATTGTATAAGATAATAAATATTTATATACTAAGATGAGATGCATGATAGAGTTGGGTGCCTTAGTTAATTATTTAAAATCTTAAATACAACAAAGGTGTTCATATTGGTATTTGTATTTTAATATTGTCCCTTAAAGATTCAAAGACAATATATTATTACAACGCGCAGCTCGTGGTACAACGTTGTTAATTTTATTTGAACTTTAATGTGGGAAAATAAAGAGAGTAAACATGTTTAGTATAATATAAAGACATTGGAGTTGAGTTTAGCAGCAGAGGACTGTGTCTCTTAAAATCTATTTTTGTAGAAGTTAACTTTAATTTATACCGGTTCCCATGGAATCTGCAAAAGAAGAAGTTGATACTAAGATAAAAGTTATGTTCTTACCATTCGCATCAACAAGCCACATCATACCAATGGTAGACATAGCCAGACTCTTCGCTATGCACGGAGTCGATGTTACCATAATAGCCACCCCAGTAGCCGCCTCATTGTTCCAGAGCTCTGTTGGCCGCGACTCCTCACTCGGCCGTTCAATCAGAACTCACGTCGTTAAGTTCCCAGCCGCAGAGGTCGGTCTTCCGGTTGGTGTAGAAACATTCAACGCCGATACGGCACCGGACATGCTTCCCAAAATTGGAAAGGGACTGAATCTGCTGGAAAAGGAGATTGAGAATTTGTTTGAGGAACTGGAGGCAGATTGCATTGTCACTGACATGTTCTACCCTTGGACTGTAGATGCAGCAGCCAGGTTGGGGATTCCTAGGTTGATCTTACTTGCCGGGAGCTGCTTCGCTCATTCGGCACTACACTCAGTTAAGAAATTGAGTATTTGATTATTATGAAAATACTAATGTCAAAATAACATCTATTATAAGGAGTTAAAAAATTATTTATAGACTCAAGAAATTATTGTTAATCCGATTCATTTACTGTTTTGCTTCAAAATGAACATTTTCTCTTGCTTGTTGATGAAAATTATTTTGCAAAACAAACATTGCACTCTTAAACTTGTAGAGTGTGAGACCAATAAAGCTTTCATTAATGTTTGTGAAACATATATAGGTCAAGACTTATGCACCTCATAAGGACATAAAATCCGACAGCACTGATGACAAGTTTTCATTGCCTGGTTTGCCGCACCGCCTGAAGATGACACCTTTGCAGCTGCCGGATTGGCTTAGAGAACCCAACGGCTACACCCATTTGATGGAGATGATTAGGGACTCTGAGAGAAGAAGCTACGGATCCGTGTTTGATAGCTTCTACGAGCTCGAAGGTGAGTACCTGGATCATTACAAGAAAGCCATGGGAACCAAGAGTTGGAGCTTGGGACCTGTTTCCATGTGGGCGAACCAAGATGCTGCTGATAAAGCCGGAAGAGGACAAGCCAAGCTTGAACAAAAAGGAAAAGAAGAAGAAGATTCTGGGTGTCTTAAATGGCTTCATTCAAAGCCTGAGAATTCTGTTCTGTATGTGAGCTTTGGGAGTATGAGCAAGTTCCCTTCTTTGCAGCTTGTTGAGATAGCTCAAGCTCTTGAAGATTCTGGGCACGATTTCATGTGGGTTG
Organism: Arachis hypogaea; assembly: GCF_003086295.3. Lineage (NCBI taxonomy): Eukaryota > Viridiplantae > Streptophyta > Magnoliopsida > Fabales > Fabaceae > Arachis > Arachis hypogaea. The sequence continues at coordinate 7,758,464 of NC_092040.1, read as the reverse complement.
TTAAGAAAAAAGATGGTGAAGATGGGAGTTTTCTTGAGGAATTTGAGAAGAGAGTGAAGGCAAGCAACAAAGGTTACTTGATATGGGGTTGGGCACCACAGTTGCTGATACTGGAGAATCCAGCCATTGGAGGAATTGTAACTCACTGTGGCTGGAACACGGTGATGGAAAGCGTGAACGCGGGTTTGGCCATGGCCACATGGCCTATGTTTGCTGAACAGTTCTTCAATGAGAAGCTTTTGGTTGATGCGTTGAAGATTGGGGTGGCGGTTGGAGTGAAAGAATGGAGAAAGTGGCAGCAGTTTGGCGAAGAGGTTGTGAAGAAGGATCAGATTGCAAAGGCCATAGCTTTGTTGATGGGTAATGGAGAGGAGAGTGTTGAAATGAGGAGAAGAGCAAGAGAGCTTAGTGATGCTGCTAAAAGAGCAATAAAGTTTGGTGGCTCTTCTCACACCAATCTTCTTCAATTAATTCAGGAACTCGAGTCTTTGAAACTTGATAGGATTAATGGAAAGTGAGATGGCAGTGTCATGAACCACTCAAACAAGAGCCTCTTTTAGGTTTATTTTAGTTTTGTGTTTATCAAGAATCGAACTAGAGTTTTGATATCATGTCATAAAACCACTTATTCCAAAGGCTTAAGCTGATAAAAAAAGACAATATTAATAGTTATATCTCTAAACAGACAGTCTCTTTTAAATTAGTTACCAATTTTTAATAAGAACCCTTTTAAATGCATGTTTCAGGGGGTTCTATTTATTGCTTAGAACTTCTGGCACAACAACTGTTCTGTCTGTAATCTGGATTTATGCCTTTGATTCAACTTGCAGAATAAAATGCAGTTTTTTCCCTCAACCCTTAGGAAACTGTATTTCCTTTGAGCTTTTTAATTCCAAAACAATGGAAATGCACACTATGCAAGAGAGAACCTTAAAGTATCAAACATATACATGAAATTTTTAAGTCTTTGATAACATACGCTCTAAAAAGTAAAAACAGATTTTAAAAGTATTATTTAAAAAAAAACATTTTGTTATTTTTTTATATTTTCAATATATCAATTTATTAAAAATTTAGAATTTTTTATTATTAAAATGTACCCTTAAACTAAATCCTAATTTCAGCTATGCTTCAGTGTACACTGTACAAGTATTGCCCACCTTATTAAGGCTGAACTGGGCTTACAATCAGACATAATCAACAAACACAGAATCAGCAGAGATAGAGAGTGGGGCACATTACCTGGAGAGCACCGCCAGAGGGTTGGTTAAAAGCTAATGTTGACGCAGCATTCAGAGCAAGCACAGGGGAGGCAGCAACCGCGGTTGTGATCAGATACACAGATGGAAAGCTTCTGTTGGGAGCAGCAGAGATTATTGCTTCATGTTCAGCCCTGGCGGCAGAAACAAATGTTATAAGAAATTCAATGATCATAATAAGTAATTTAGGACTAAGCAATGTTTTGATAGAATCAGATTGCTTACTCTTAATACAAACATTGAAATCGAAAGGTAGTTTGGGGGAAGTGGATCCTATTCTAATGGATATTGCAGAGATGAAGGAGGAAATCTCTGGTGCAGAATTCAGCAGAGATGCTTCGAGGAACACAAGCACAAAGCGGAGAAACCAGCAAGCAGCGACGACGATCCTCGGAAGCGGAGGAGCAAAGCAGCGGGCTTGAAGGCGCGGTATCAATGCAACCTTTGGTGGAGGCCGGAGGTGGCAACGGATACCAGGCTGATGGAGGGGACGACGTGTCTGTTGAGGAAGACGGCGCTGATCGGAGGACAGATTAGCAAACGGCGCTGCTAAAAAAAAGAAGCATCTGACCGTAAATGGGGCGGCTCAGGCTCGGTGGAAGGAGACTTCCGGAATCGTGCTCCCGGCGACGGAGAATGGCAAGGACAAGCTCCATCAGCAAGGACCTCCAGGGGAGAAGAACGGGCATGTTCACTGTCAATGGAAACCAGAAGCACCGGACATGGCAGCGGTTTATCAGAGTCCTCGGCGGAGTGACATGGCAGAAGTGGCGAGCCTTACTGAAGAGGGGATCTGGGGATGAGTGTCTTTCTCAGCAAATGAGTGGGAAACAATTCTGTTGGCTTCGTCGGGTTAGGACTTGGGTAGGGTGGGTGTGTCTGGGCATTAATTTGGGCATGCAAGCCCATGACCAAAAAAATTGATAAAAAAAAATCTATAGGCACATCATTTATTATTATCTAATTTAATAATTAAATGTTTCACATGACACTCTCTTATTAAAATAAAAAAATATTTTTTTTCAAAATTAATAAACTTCATTCCTAAATTCTCTCATCTATCTCTCTCCATTTTTCTATTTCCCTTTACTATTTTTAATCTATATATAATTTATATTTTATATTAATAATTTGACAAATCAAAATATGTCATCCGATATTTTTTTACAATTAAAATAAATTTTTTTCTTTCAAAATTAACAAACTCTCACTCTCACTCTCACTCTTCATCTTTATCTTTCTCTCTCTTTTCTCTCATTCTTTACTTTTTTTCTATCTTTCTCTTTTACAAAAAATAAATTTAATAAAATAATATAATTTAAATAAAAAATATTATTATTATTGTTATTATATACATAGTTTTTTAATTTTTCATTTAGTTTTAATTTTTTACCGCTTACCGTTCTAATCTATATTTTTATTTCTCTTCTTCAAATATTTATTATATATAATTTAGAGAAAATACTAATGTTATAATTAAAAGTTAGAATTAAGATTTAATTGTTTTAAAAAAATTAATTTTGAGTTAATTTTATAAGTATTAGTATAATTTTTTATGCTAATATTATATTTTTATATACATAGAGAGAAAAAATATTATTTTTAAATAGTAAGTATAAAAATTAATTATTTTTATTTGTGCAATAGATTTAATAGTTAATACCTAATTAAATATAAAAATATACATATTAAATTGTTTTAAATTTTAGATCACGAATATTAAAATTAATTATTAATAAAAAATTAGACTTTTTATATAAAAATTATAACTAAAAATCTTATTATTTGATTTTTTTATCTACAGATACCTTAGTCTTTTTAGGTAAAGACTTTTGTCAACCTAAAACATTTTTTTGTAAAAATAGTTTGATTTTATAAATCTTTTGTGTTATGCATAATCTATATTGTCAGAACAAAGTGGACGGTAATTTTAAAAAATTTATATTCCCGTAATATTATTACGGGTAAAAATACTAGAAGCATATAAAAATCATTGAAATTAATTTATTCGGATTGGTCGAGTGATCAATTCACTCATTTATTTAAATAAATATCAAGAATTTAAATATTACTTTGTGCATGCAATAATTTATTGATCAATTAATCTTTATTCTATCAAACTGAAAAATACCATGGACAAAAAAAATTAAGTTATATATACACTAAAAATTAACTATTTATATATATATATAGAGACTAATTTGTTATATGCATAAAATATTTTTTATATAAATTTCGTTTACAGGACTTTGAATTTGAATATTTGTGAACAAATATGTAACCAGTTGAGACTTTCTAGTTTCTAGATGATCATATTGTTACAAAGTTTGGAAAACAAAATTGATCAAATTTACCCACGGTTTTATGTAGACGAGATAATATTTAATTTGGTCTCAGAATTTGTATGTAAGTCTTAATTTAGTTTTAATTGTTTTTGATAGAAACAAGAAACTGAGAGAATGATGTGAAAAGTGTATTATTGAGTTGTGTGTCAGGTACAATATACAAGGGTATTTATAGGTGCTAAATGAATTAAAGTAATAAAGACATAGAATCCTACAATTAATGTACAGATATGCTATATAAATATAGACGATACTAATTGATCTAAATTGATTCTAATGATTCTCTAACATCCCCCCTCAAACTCAAGTGAGAGCTAAGGATACCAACTTGAGTTTGGATAACAGAATCCGAAAGCGAGTCGGGTGATGAGCTTTCGTGAAGATATCAGCAGTCTGATCCAGTGTCCCAACAGCAATGAGACGAACAACATCAATAAGGATTTGTTGCCGAACAAAATGACAACCAATCTCAATGTGTTTGGTGCGTTCATGAAACACATCATTATGGGCAATCTGAATAGCACTGCGGTTATCACAAAAGACATCAGTAGGGGACGACTGAGGAGCACCCAGATCTTCGAGAAGCCAACGAACCGAGATAACCTCAGCAGTGGTGTCAGCAAGGGCACGATACTCAGTTTCTGTGCTTGAGCGAGCAGTGAACGTTTGCTTCTTAGCACGCCAAGAGATGAGAGCGTCGCCAAGAAACAAACAATAACCAGTAGTAGAACGACGATCAGTGGGATCACCAGCCCAATCAGCATCAGAGTATGCCTGAAGGGTCAAAGAGGAATGGGCAGAAAAATAAAGGTCATGAAAAAGAGTGCCTTTGACATACCGAAGAATGCGAAGAACTGCCGCATAGTGAGTAGTACGGGGAGCAGACAAGAACTGGCTGAGGACATGAACTGGATAGGCAATGTCTGGTCGGGTGACAGTCAAGTAGACGAGACCGCCAACTAACTGGCGATAAAGTGTCGGATTATCCAAAATAGTGCCATCCATAGGGGTAAATCGAACATTAGGCTCAAGAGGAGTAGACTCAGTGCGACTATCTGTAATCCCAGCGCGAGCAAGGAGATCTGAAGCATACTTAGCCTGAGAGAGATAAATGCCATCATCTGTGGAGAGGACCTCGAGACCAAGAAAATAGCTGAGAGAACCAAGATCCTTCATCTCAAAGGTACGCTGAAGTGAGGTCTTGAGATCAGAGATACCATCAACATCATCTCCAGTAATGATCATGTCATCAACATACAAAAGTAGAAGAACAACTCCACGGTCGCTTTTACGAATGAAAAGTGCATTCTCATGAGGACTAGAAATAAAGCCAAGACTGCAAATGGTAGTGCTGAACTTGTCAAACCATTCGCGAGGAGCTTGCTTAAGTCCATAAAGTGCCTTGCGAAGGAGACAAACCTTACTGGAAGGACAAGGATATCCTGGAGGTGGTTTCATATAGACTCTCTGTTTCAAATCCCCATTAAGAAATGCATTCTTCACATCCATCTGATTGAGAGACCATCTTTTAACCGCAGCAATGGCAAGGAGAGCTCTAACAGACGTAAGGCGAGCAACAGGAGCAAAAGTCTCTTCATAATCAATATCATACTCTTGCGTACAACCTTGAGCAACCAATCATGCCTTATAACGGTCAATAGAGCCATCAGAGCGAGTCTTGATCTTGTATACCCATCTACTGCCCACAACTTCCTGATCAGAAGGAGGATCAACCAAATCCCAAGTGTGTGCTTTTTCAAGTGCCTGTATTTCTTCCTGCATTGCTTGTTGCCAATTTGGATTTGTGGAGGCTTCTCTGAATGACTTAGGTTCATGTTGATGAAGAATAGTAGAAAAGCAATGATAATCAAGAAGATGAGGAGGGGGATTCCTTACCCTAGAAGAACGAGTGGGAGGAGGAGGCATGACGCGAGGAGCGGAATCGCCGTCCGGACTGGAATCATCGGGAGATGGAGAAGGTGGAGGATCAGGAGCCTCGAGTGGTGGACTTGGAGTAGACCCTGTAGTATCATCACTAGGAAAGAGATCAACATTTGGGTTAGTAAAAAACGGTGATTGAGTAGAAGGAATGGACTCAAAGGAGGAAAAACTAGAGAACATGTGATGTTCCCAGAAGACAACATGACGAGATATACGAATACGGCGAGAGACAGGATCCCAACAACGATAACCCTTATGTTCAGAAGCATACCCAAGAAAACAACACATGCGAGCCCGAGGTTCAAGTTTATTATGTTCATGAGGCTGAAGAAGGACAAAACAGACACAACCAAAAACACGGAGAGAACTGTAATCAGGAGAAGTACGATAAAGATGCTCAAAGGGAGTAGTGTTACCAAGAACAGAAGAAGGGAGTCTATTGATAGCATGAACAGCAGTGAGGACAGCTTCACCCCAAGCACGCTCAGGACAGGAAGAGGAAATAAGCATCGCACGGACAGAGTCAAGAATATGACGGTGTTTACGCTCAGCTCTGCCATTTTGTTGAGAGGTACCAGGACAAGAAAACTCGGACAAAGTACCCTGTTCAGCGAGAAAATTTAAAAGTTTGGAGTCACGATATTCCATAGCATTATCACGTCTGAAAATTTTAATGACCTTTGAAAACTGAGTTCGAACCATAGTGGCAAAGTTAATATAAATCTGAGGCAACTCACAACGATTAGTCATCAAATAGACCCAAGTAAAACGGGAATAATCATCAATAAAGAGGACAAAATATCGAGCCCCTCCCATAGAAGCGGTGGGAGCGGGTCCCCAAACATCAGAATGAATAAGATCAAAAGGAGAGCATGCAATAGAGGTATTATTAGTAAAGGATAAGGCAGGTTGTTTTGCAGTGCGACAAGAAATGCAATCTAAATACTCATTTTGAACTTGACCTAAAACACCCGTAGATATAAGAGGACGTAATTTGCCTAAGGAGCTATGGGCAAGACGTCGGTGCCACAAGTGAAGAGTAGATGGAGAGGAAGCAGCACAGAGATTGGTAGAGGGAACATGAAGGTTCTCGAGCTCAAATAAGCGTCCAACCTTACATCCAGTCCCGATGATCTTTCCCGTCCGACGATCCTGCACACGACATCCAGAATTTGAAAAAATGACATCAAAACCAAGTTCAACAAGCTGACCGACAGAGATAAGATTAAAATTCAATTTTGGAATAAAATAAGCATAAGAAAGATGAATATTGGACTGTGAAATAACCCCGTGATGTGTTGCATGCAAGAGGGAGCCATTAGCAGTGTTAACAGAAGGTGCATTTGTAGTGGGAGACAACGACGAAAAAAGATTACGCAAAGAAGACATATGATTGAAACAACCAGAATCAAAATACCATTTAGAATTACCTGGAGGGGTGGAAAGAGTAGCGGGGGTATTACCAGAAAAAGAGAGAAGTTGCCGGAGAAGGGTTTCAATATCTGATGGAGAGACAGAAGGTGTGTTGAGAGATGTGGAAAAGGTGGACTCAGTAGTAGCAGCAGCAGCAGAGGCAGGCACATGCGAAGAGTTGTTGGGACGAGGTTGATACTTGTTCTGATCTGAGCGTGGTGGTCGAGTAGGACAGGTAGCAATCAAGTGACCCGAGAGCTTACAATAATGGCAGAACAGTTTCGGGCAGTTGGAGCCAATGTGGCCTTTTTGTTTGCACTTACGACATTCAATAGAAGGACAGTCGGAGAAGGAATGCCCAGGCCGATTACAATTGCGACAGATTTTTCTCTTTCTGTCGGTGGCAGCAAAGACAGTTTCACTTTTAGAACGAAGCAATCCCAAGCGCGTTTCTTCAGACTTAAGACGAGGAAGAGCATCTTTAAGACTAGGCAAGGGATTCTGATGAAGAAGAGAAGCCCTGACCGGCTCATAGTCATCAGTAAGTGCCATCAGAAATTGGATGAGACGTGTCCGGTTCCGATAATCCTCATATGCCTTAGCATCAATGGGATCTTTAAGAACAGGCTCACAGGAGGTCAACTGATCCCAAATAATCTCCATCTGAGCAAGAAAATCAAAAACTGCTTGGCCACGTTCTTGCTTAAGGCTATGAAGTTCCTTAAGCAGTTGGTATTGATGAGAGAGATCAGAGATAGTGTAACGTTTCGCCAAATGATCCCATACCTCTTTAGCAGTTTCAAAACGCCCAAACTGTAAGTGAATGCCAGGAGTAGAAGTGTTGCGGAACCAGGTGATAATCTGATGATTTTTACTATCCCAATCTTCCAATTTCTCTGCATAGTCCTTCTCCTTCTCAGCATCCTCCTTGGATTTGGAGGCACCATCTTTGGATACAGTTGGCTTAACAGGACAAGCAATATCACCAGTCACATATCGCCATAATTTTCTCCCTTTAAGAAACCCTCGCATGGCTTCAACCCAATGTGCATAGTTGGAGCCATTAAGAATAACAGGGATAGGCTGAAAGACATCCGGTTTTTCCATAGTAATAGAACAAATAGCAAAGGAAGAAGAAAACAGCAAATTCGGAGCAGAAAACGAGAAAACAGAGCGCGGAATCGGAAAGAGCTCACCAAAAAACCTTAGGGAGGGTCCACTTGGCAGCCACGTCAGCGCCACATCAGCGATGCGTCAGCGGCGACGTCAGTGCCACGTCAGCGAGTGACGACACGTGGCAGCACCAGATTGGTGGAAGAAGGCACGCTGTCGACAGGTGGCACGCGGGTCAAAGGCGGGTCGGGTCGGGTCGTCGCGGGTCAAGGTTATCCAACCAGCTTGCCTTGTGACACGTGGACGATCCAGGGACGTCCGATCTGCACGAAGATCCAACGGCTGCTGAAGCTTCTGGATGAGAAAGAATGGTGGTGGACAGCAATCTTATGACGGCGCGTGGGGGCGCGTGCGGTGGTAGTTGGCGGCGATCTTGGCAGCGTTGGAAAGCTGACGGAGAGAAGAACACGATGATGCCGAAGGTGACGAACCAAAGCGTCGGAAATAGCTCGAAAATTGCGAGCAAAGAGGCACGGGTGGAATCTGGAGGAAGATCAACCTGGTCGTGGCAGCGTCTTTCGGCGGCGCGTGGAGGCGCGTCTGGCGGCGGATGGCGACGGTTCTGGTTGCGTTGGAATCACGACAACAAGACGAACAAGATGGTTATGGGGGTGACGAACCAAAGCGTCAAAAACAGAACGAAAAAGGAGGCCAAAGAACACTGCCGACAAGAAAAAAAACAAAGAGGCTATGAACTAATATTCATTGAAAAAAAAAAAGACCTAAGCTCTTGATACCATGATAGAAACAAGAGACTGAGAGAATGATGTGAAAAGTGTATTATTGAGTTGTGTGTCAGGTACAATATACAAGGGGTATTTATAGGTGCTAAATGAATCAAAATAATAAAGACATAGAATCCTACAATTAATGTACAGAGATGCTATATAAATATAGACGATACTAATTGATCTAAATTGATTCTAATGATTCTCTAACAGTTTTTATTTAGTCTTTAAATTTTGTGAACATGATTCATGTTAATCCATAGAATAATTTTTAATGTACAAAGAACATTATCGTAAACAATTGGAAGTCATACTAAATTTTGACACTCAAATAATTCAAAAATAATATCGTAAATAGTGTTTATTAAAATTTTACCTAATAAAATAAGTGATACAATGCCGTTTTGAGCTATTTAAATACCAAAACTAAAACTGAATTATTTTACAAATTTTAACGCGACATTTAATTGTCTATAACAACACTCTATTAACGTTTATACTAAAAATCGTCTTAGGGACTAATATATAGTACGTTTATAAATTTTAGAGATTAAATAAAGATAATTAAAATTTTAAAAATTAAATTAAGACTCATATATAAATTTAGAAACCAAATTAAATATTAACTCTATGTAAACCCATGTGTTATGGCATAAGTAACGGTGGAATGTAGTAATCAAGTAAGGCAACAGTCTCCACCTAATTAAAAAAACAAGACATGAAACGAAGCACGCCCAACTCATTTCTATTAAGAATTTGATTAATTAAGAATAATTCCCTTTGTTCGCAAGTATGGGTAGCTGGGACCAAAGACCTTGACAGATGGCAACCTACCAACCGTATTTTGCTCTGTTTTGAATTTTGAATGGCAGATCACACGTCGTTGCATGTTAATGTAATATCATATAGTTTAATAAAAAATATATATACATAAAAGAGTTAAAGTTTTTGTGCTTTCGCAAACTTGTCCTTAGCATTTCGTAATGATAAGTTGGAGGAATTTCAAAGTATACATAGCTAGCCACATTCTAAAGGAACCCTTTATATATGGTTCATTTACATTCTTGTTTGGATGCATTGAGTTTGTAACTGAAGCAATGTAACCCACCGAACCCAATCACTCTACCTAATAATAATCATATGCCAGGGGTTGGTATCATTAAATTTATTTACTTAATTTTTATTTTACTTTCGTTTTTGCCGTAACATGGCTAAAATAAAAATCACCTGCTACTGTTTATTATTTGCAGCAAATAATTGACTCTATGGGCAGAATTTGTTGCTGGTGAGTGGTGATGCACGAGTTAAACCTGCCACAGAGATATAAGACATTACTGATTTTCTGTCACTCTCATCCATAATTTGACACACCGTTGCAAAAAGCCCAGTATAGGAACCGTAGATGAAAATTTTACAATTGTGGGGCTTGGAAAAAAAAGTCATGATTGAAGTTGAGGGTGGATTTTATAGGGAAACAGGTTTGATTTGAACAAGGTCAAATATTGGCAATTATTCACATCCTAGAAGTAAAACGTTACCCGTATATATTATTGTAATTGGCAACACATACCAGTACCGATATAGAAAGAAATTGAAAACAATAAGAGACACGACTTAATTTTTTCAATCTAAAGTAATTAACCGCTATAGTTTTCAATGATTTTAACACACCTTTTTCTCCGACGACTTATTAGGCTGAATATATATACAGATAACTTCAAAAAAGGTAAAAAAAAAAATTCTAATTACTGTGTGACTTAATATGTCACTCTCAGTCTACTAACAAGACTGGATTACCAAATTGCTAATCTAAATATTACTGTATCCAATAGAACGTGTCCACGCGTACACGTGGCTAGCTAGCCCCAGCATAACAGTAATACAAATACTACTAGCAATTACCAACAAGGTCGAAGAATGAGTCTACCTTTCTTCATTTTTTTCATTTTACATTTCAATAATTGTGGAAGCGGAAAGTGGTTAGAGTGATTAATCATTTTTAATTTTGAAAAAAGAGAAGAAGTTATCCGTAAATCGAAAGAAATGAAGGAGGATTGAATGAGAGAGGAAGGAGCAAGCAGCAACCTAAAGCAAAAGCCACCACCACCACCATCTCCAACCTGCTCCTCCATCCCCTTCAAAAACCAAATCCCCAACCTCAATAACTCATTAGCCACCAACAACAACCTTCTATCACTTCAATCCTCCCTTTGATTTGAATCCGCGTGACTTTCACAGTGTGTGTGCCACACGCGCGCGCTTACATATACACACAGAATGAAGCTCTCGGCGTTGCAGCAGAGCTACCTCAACCGCCGGAGCAACAGCTTCAGAGGATCCGCGCAGCTCGATTCCGCTGCTGATGGCTCAGTAAAGTCGCCGGCGGCGGTCTTCTGGCTCGTACTCCACGGCGTATGCTGCCTTATCAGCCTCGTCCTTGGCTTCCGCTTCTCCCGTCTCGTCTTCTTCTTTATCTTCTCCACTTCCGCCACCAACCTCTACACCGCTCCCTTCCGCGGCGCAGCCGAAATCGCCTCTCACCTCGACGTTCGCTCGACTCCCGTCACCGGTGCCGCCGACAGCGTCCCTGGGAACATGACGGCGGTCGTGGCGAGCTCCACCAGCAGGGTGGTGGTCGGGCGGCACGGGATCCGAATCCGGCCGTGGCCGCATCCGGATCCCGTGGAAGTAATGAAGGCTCACCAGATACTTGAGCGGGTCCAGAGGGAGCAGAGGGCGCTGTTCGGCGTGAAGAACCCTAGGACGGTGATCGCGGTCACCCCGACCTACGCCAGAACCTTCCAGAAGCTTCACCTGACCGGCGTTATGCACTCTCTGATGCTGGTGCCGTACGATCTGGTTTGGATCGTGGTGGAGGCTGGTGGCGTCACCAACGAAACTGCTTCCATCATTGCTAAATCGGGACTCAGAACTATCCACGTTGGGTTTAGGCAAACAATGCCGAATTCTTGGGAGGGAAGACACAAATTGGAGTCTCGTATGCGTCTTCATGCTTTGGGGTGCGTGAATTCTGAGCTCTTTATTCTTTTTTGGTTTTTCATTGATCGAAATTCCAGTTGCTTTCTGTTATTCTTTTTTTTTAAACTAAAATGACTCCCCCTAGTATTCTCCTTTTGTTATTATGGAAACTTGATTATGGATTAATGATGAAACGTTACTATTTTTTCCACTTCTTTGTATTGTGTGGTGCCTAATACAGTGGAAAACGGTATAATTATTGGCGATTTTATTTTATGGCGTGATTCCTTAATGGAATGTTTTGATTGATTTTGTTGCCATGTGACCAAACAGGATTGTGAGGGAACAGAAGCTGGATGGCGTGGTGATGTTTGCTGATGATAGTAATATGCATAGTATGGAGCTATTTGATGAAATCCAAAATGTGAAGTGGATTGGTGCTGTTTCGGTTGGGATACTTCTTCATTCTACTGACTCTTCAGCTACGATTCAAAGAGAGGGCGAGGAGGAATCCACCCCAATGCCCGTGCAAGGTCCTGCTTGTAATGCTACCAATAAGTTAGTTGGGTGGCACACCTTCAATTCATTGCGATATGCAGGAAGAAGTGCAGTTTATATTGATGACCGAGCACCTGTACTGCCCAGGAAGCTAGAGTGGTCTGGATTTGTGTTGAATTCCAGATTGGTATGGAAGGATGTTGATGACAAGCCAGAGTGGGTTAAGGATCTTGATGAGTTGGACGGGGCTGGAGAGGAGGTAGAGAGTCCATTGTCCTTGCTCAAGACCACTTCCATGGTAGAACCACTTGGGAATTGTGGCCGCCAAGTTTTGCTCTGGTGGTTGCGGGTTGAAGCTCGCTCAGACAGCAAATTCCCTGCTCAGTAAGTCCTCTTCTCTTTGACTTAGAAACTTCGTTTTTTCTCTCAAGTTTGATGCTATCCATGGGATAATCTTATTAGGAATATAGATGTATACTTAAATTGGCCATTGGTATCATTCAATGTAGACTTATTTTCTAGGATATTCATAGTTTCCCCACGTAAGTAGTGCTTTTGAAGCAATAGATAAGATGATCCTGGTCAGATCGAGTCAAGGAAAGCCCACCAAGTAGTGCTTTTGAAGCAATAGATAAGATGATCCTGGTCAGATCGAGTCAAGGAAAGCCCACTGGGTAAATCAAACTGTTGCTAAACTGGGGCAGAATTTTTTCAGAAACCATATAATATTGTCTATGTTAAAACATCTAGGAATACTATTGTGCTGACTTGTAGAGAGTCTCATGCAAAGCTGAATCTGAGAAAGTCACTGTATACAAAACATTCTTCCCCTTTATATTTGGCTGACCTGAAACAACCAAAATGGTCAAAGGGAAAGGAGAATTTATAGTACAAGGAAACAATAGTCTCTGATTGTTTTCCTGATTAAAATTAATTGGACAACATCACTCCGAACTTTTTCTCCAAGAATTGGTGATTTTAATTTAGACTACATGTCAAGTCAGTTTCTGCATTTAGATGGATTTGCTAGAAGAAAGGCTAAGTATTATCAAATGGGACATCCTCTGTTTTTTTGTTGGAATTTTCGGTTATGTCTAATGGCTATAAACTTCAACCAGATTATCTAGTCAATTATTAATAGTTTTTTCATGATGCTTGGATTAGGATCTTGCATCATTACATAATATTTTTCTACATTCAAGAAGATGCCCAAGATTATGTTTGGTCAATCACTCATTCTACCATCAATCTAATCTCTAAGCCTTACCTTCTATTTAGGACATCCTGTGCAACAAGTAGGTGGTGCATACTTTTCACACTTTTCACACCCACCATGTTTTTCCCTTTACTTCTTTTTCTTCATTAAGTCAACTTTTGCTGACTGCTATGTTTCTTGCTCCGTAATATGCTCTTCCCTTGGATACTGAAGTATTAGTCAAATAAGTGGTATTTCTGTTTGTACTTCCTAAAGTTTCGTCTGAAAGTCAATTTAGTTTATTTTGGGGGTCCATCTCACCCCAATTTTTGTGCTTGTACTATTGTTAGGTAAAAACTTTAAGCATGCTAAGATTGGTCCTATTGGCTGATCATATGTGGTAACTCTATTTGATGCAGATGGATAATTGACCCTCCTCTGGACATCACTGTCCCCTCGAAGCGAACTCCATGGCCAGATGCCCCTCCTGAGCTCCCATCTAATGAGAAAATGTCAGATGGCGCTCAAACACAAGACCAGCAGATAAACAAGCATTCTACAAAAACGAAAACACCAAGAACAAGGCGCAGTAGAACTAAGAGAAGGCACGACACCAAAGTGATAGGTGTGCAAGCATCTACGCTTTCTGTTTCTGAACAACAAAACTGATATGTTAATAAGAGTACATTTGAGGAATTTTCTGGCCTGTGGATAAAGAAGAGAAGAGAATAGAATGCTGGTCTTTCAGAAACAAGAATGAAACTGAATTCAACCAAAAGGAGAAGCCAATGTCCTATAATGGACAATGGATACATACATCGGCCTTGTAACTTTTATGGTGGACCAGCATCTGTGCATTCCGGTCTGATTTCACCCAATTTTTTTTCTTTCAAAGTGATTTTTTCTTTTCTTTTTTGTTTCCTTATTTTTGTTGAGGGTGCTATATATTCCGTTCGCATGAATTAGTTTTGCAGCAGTTGCTGTCTTGCAGGAAGCCTGTATTCAAATTTTATTCCATGTTAATACATATTCTTCTCAATAGGATTATACACTTTGTCTTCTATAGTTTTTCTTTCTTTTTTTCTCCCAACAATAAAGTCCACTCCTGATTAGAGGGGCACATGATCCAACTAAACAGAATATCACGCAAACCCTATGAGTCCAACATATATTAGGAAGAAGTCTTTAATTTTAAACGTTTATTTAAAAAAATATTTGTGTATATTCAAATTGTGTAAGATGATATAATATACAAGAATATTTATAGTATTGTGTTTGGTGAGTTGAAACTAAGATGATATAATATACTAAAATTTAGTATTGTGTTTGGTGAGTTGAAACTAAAATTTTAATCCCTTCACCTTCAATACTTCTAGAAAGTAGAAACGCAAGTGATTGAAAATTTTTGGATAAAAACTGAAATTTTAATAATATTTTTTTAAGTATTGTCATTTAACTTTTCAAAATTTAAATTTATCTCTTAATTTTCATATGTATCTTAGACTAAATATAATACAACATAACTCAGTTTCAGTTTCTCTTCCAATCACAGTCTAAGAGAATCAAAATAATAAAAATATAATATACTATAACAAATATTTAGATATACTAAATAATTTTAATAAATATTAATTAATCCTAATATATTTTAACAATAACTACTGCTATTTATTTGGGTTGAAAGGGGTCCCATACGAGCTGCACAATCAGTTCAAGTCAATTACATAAACCATGTTAAGAAAAAAAACCTGTTTAGTTTATCTCCTTTCACACCATAGTTTGATTTGAAATGCCTTCATTTTTATGATTCACAACTGAGTCTTCATCCAATCATCACAAAGTAAAGGAAGCATTGAAAGTCACTATTAAAAAGAAAATGGTAGCTGTGTTCAACAAAGATCTCTTGAGCTGGTACCTAATCACCCTGAAGCTCAAAGAAACCTTAGAATCTGGAATTCCAGCTTCTCCTAATGAAGGTACCGGATCAACTGAGTTTCCAGAGCAGCACAAGCTTCAGCAGGAGCCTTCAGAAGCATTGCATATTGGCATCAATGAAGATGAAGAGAAATCAGCAGAGTCTGAATGGGTGATCTCTATGAATGAAAAACTAGAACAGCCTAATCAAGACGATGCAGCGAGTTCATGGGCCAAACTATCAATAAACAGAATATCACGCAAACCCTATGAGTCCAACATATATTAGGAAGAAGTTTTTAATTTTAAACGTTTATTTAAAAAATTCTATCAATTATATGTATGAGTTTGATCCTTAATTTGCACTTTGTTTATATATATTTCCATTTGCTCATTTCAACTTAATCTGTTAGTAAAGCCAAAATAAATGTAAATTTCACCCAAGCCACTAAAAGTGATTTATTGATGTGTGTTTTGAGTAGCCGGTCAACTTAACCTTATGATATGCAAGCCATTTTCATCCCAATAAAATAGAGTTCTAACCGTTTTTCATCAAGAAAACTATTGTTCAGCTCTACCTGATTTTCCAAGTAATCCCAACCTTCTCTTCTCCCTGAGCTAGCTCCAAATCCTCTCAATGCTTAACTAGCTAGTTATCGATCTTTCCTCTTGATATGGCTGCTGTAATGGTGACATCCACCATGTTTTTCCTTTTGTTCACTCTCTCGTTGGCTTTTGACCAATTGCATTGGCGAAGTGATGACCAAGCCATGGCTATCTACGAGGAGTGGCTGATCAAGCACCGAAAAACACATAATGGGTTGGGAGGAAAAATGAAAAATTTAAAATTTTCAAGGATAACTTGAAATTCATTGATGAGCATAATGATCAAAACCACACCTACAAACTAGCCTTAAACATTATTAGCTTTTGTCTTATCTTTAAAATTATACTATTAAAATATTCACACAAAAATATTGTTTAATTAATAATGTTTTTAACTATGAAAAATATTAGGCCAACATTTTTATTAATATTAAGTTATTAACCAACATTTTAGATCAACATCTTACTTATTGTTTTAAGGTGTACTTGAAACGGACTGTTTTAAGATGGCTTCACGTCTATTTTTAAACTATTAAACCACTATTCCATCTTAATCCCAATAAGTTTAGTATATGTTTGGATGCTATTATTTTGTTAAAAAATTTTATTTTTTAATGTTTTTGACAAATTTTTAGTAGTAAAAGTAAAAGCACTAATAAAATAAAAAAATCTTTTTTGAGAAGCTGTAATTTACATTTTTTTAAAAGATCTTTTTTCTTAAAAAAAAGATATTTTTCATGTAATAAATAAACAAAAAAGTACTTTTATATTGTTATACCCAAACATAATTGATAGATAAAAAAACCTTTTTAGATGAGATATCCAAACATAAAATTACTTTTACTTCTTTACAAGATCTTTTAAAAAAGATAACTCAAAAAAAGATTTTTTATAAAAGCGTATTAAATAACTCTTCCATCTTATGTCTCACGGTCCATAAATTCAGTCTAAACAGAATACACAAATTTAATTATAATTTTAATTTTTTATCTTATCTTATCTTTATTTATATTTATTTTTATTTTTTATAGACCGATGTTCTATATATACCTAATTTTTTACTTTCATAAATCAATAATCAATAAATTTTTTTCGGCAAAGAATTGAACATTAAAACATGGTACCCAAAAACAAATCATTCCTCCGCCATAATCAAATACTTACAATTTCAAGATCCAAATAAGAGAAAGTCTTGTCACCAAGTCACCAACATTGACATAACAAAAATAGGGAAAACAAGATAAACCATCAAAGTAAAACTAACAACTATAACATAAATGGAACCACAGGGCACCAATCTCAGAAGCTAAGCATGCAGCAGGAGAAGCAGCAGATCATCATCATTCAAACGCCCACTGGTTTTCGCGGCGTGAAGTCGTTCTTGATATTGAACGTCTTGCGAATCTCCTCCGGAGTCTTGCCCTTGATCATGTCTGCCACTGTCTGGCAAGTAAGGTCCAAGAGGCTCTTGATGTTCAAGTAGTTTGCAGCCAGAATGAGATCGAAGAGCGTGGCCTGATCGACCTTAACGAATTCAGCATCCCACATCTTGAGATCCTCCTCAGACGGCTTCTCCTCGGAAGCAGCAGCATCGACGTGCTTCTTGCAATACTCAATCACCTTCGCAAGGATCTTGCTGGTGACGTTTGGAAGAGGAATTCCACTGTCAGCGCAATCGTCTTCGATCATGTGCTTGATCGTCTGCGATTCGAGAGCCACTGCCTCGTCAACCTCAAACGCCTCGCCATCGGAACTTTTCAAAATGATCTTCTTCGTTGACGCCATTTATTATCGATTGAAGAAGAAAAGAGAGATTCTTTGCTGAATTAGATATACACGAAGAAGAAAGAAGGCTAAAATCCTAACCCTAATTTCGTTGTTCTTTTTTCTCCTTTCTTTTTTCTTCTAATTGAAGAGAGAATGAAAAAATTTTATTAATCGTTGATTAATTGAAAATTGTAAACTATGAAGGTAAAATTAAATATATATAAAACATTGGTTTATAAAAGATAAAAGTAAATAAAGATAAGATAAAGATTAAAATTATAATTAAATTTGTGTATTCTGTTGGGCTGAATTTATAGATCGTGAGTAGGGTGACAAACGAGCTTAAATTCGCCGGGTCGGCTTGCGTAACCCGCCTGAAAGGACGGGTCGGGCTGGAAAATCAGGATCGTCAAATAGCAAAAATCTGTCTAACCCGCATAGTTTAAACTGCGGGCTTTGGCGGGCTGGGGTGGGCTTCCCCACCGAGCTAAGGTTTTTTTAGTGGGGGGTATTTTTGTAATTTTCTTTTGTCAAAACCTAATTTATAAGAGTATGAAGATAAAAATTGAATGTTTTGGATTATGTTTATGTTACTTTGGACACAATATTTATAATTATATTTTGGATTATGTTTATTTTGCTTTGAAGAAAATATTTATACTTATGTTTTGGATGAAAACTTGGTTTATAATTATATTTATTAGATATTTATAATTATAAAGATTTTAATATTTGTGAATATAAAAAAGTATAATTTTTTATGCAATTAGAAATTATAAATTTATTAATATCGTTGTGAAATTATATATATTAGTCAGTAGTTAATAGTAAAAAAAAGAGGAGCTTTGGCGGGCTTAGCCCGCCAGCCCGCAGTTAGGTGGGGCGGGGTGGAATTCTAGAACCGCTTCACTAGGCGGGGTGGGACGAGCTTCTGGCGGGGCAGGCCAGGCTGGAGCGGATTTTCCCGCTTGCCACCAGCCCGTGAGACGTCTTTATTGTTGTCATGGGATAAGATGTCAAGAACACTAAACTTATTCAGATTATAATACTCAAATTAGCCGGAGTTAAAGTAGAATGAGAAATACTAAGTTGAATAGAATGAGAAATACTCGAAATCATTTCGAATAAGTGTTCTGATGTTTATAGAGTAAAATGATGATTGGTCATTAGTAAATGTGATCTTTTCTAAAGATAGTAGATGGTTATTCTCTGTATTGTGTGAAAGTCAACTTACACTGAGGTGGTTATTCCTCTAAGGGTGAATAGAGAGAGTTGTTGTTTGCTCCTCAAGTCAGGTTGGATCCAATCCTGACATCCGAACTCTTTAGCTATGAGTGTTTATAGATTGGATCATATCAAAATTTCGTGGTATTTATCTGTACTTTAATAGAATTAGAATGCAAATATCACATATATATTTGAAAATCTGATCTGCACATCAGTATCAGATAATAAATAAATAAATAATATATTTTATTTTAATTAATAATTATTATTTATATATATACTGTATTATTTTATTTTTATTATTTAAAAAAATTAATTTATTAATATTTTAGGAGTAAAGAAGATTAAAATAATAAATAAAAATTTTTTATAGTGAAAACTAAGTTTTATTCTTTTTATTAGTATAAATCAATTCTGAATATAAAAAATGTGGATAATAGATATGATATGATAAATTTAGTATGTATTAAATCAAAATTTTAATCGTATCCAATTCACAAACATTTCTAATTTTATTCCAACAGCAGTTATAAATCCACTTTTATGCCTTAATTTTAGTCATTTTAGATCATAGTATAAACACTTTTATACTATTAGGATTAGATTTTAGAGTCTAAAATTTATAATTTAATACTAAAAAAATAATAAATTTTATTGATCATTTAGTATTACTCTTTTACTATACATGTACTAATGATGGCCTTCATTAAAAGATTGTTGTTAGCTAATAAATTTTTTCATACTAATTAAAATAATATTTTACTCTTTATTTTATTACACGGGTGTTGGACCGTAAGCTTTTTTGGGCCTTTTATAAGTTTTCAGACAGGAAGTTGTATTTTCTCAGCAATGACAACAGTAAAAGCAATAAGAAAAGTCGTCACCGGTGAGCTTGTTTCTCTGTCAGAGCTATAACTTGTGAATTGCGACAGATCTCACAATGGTTGCAATGAGGGCCTTATGGTTATGGACAAAGCCTGTACTTTCATCATCCAAAATGGTGGCATCCACACAGAGGATTACTACCCGTACAAAGGCCTTAGGGCCCAATGTGGTCCTATAACTAAGCGTTGATTGAATCTCTAGTTACGTGATTAACATTAACTAATGGTAATCAATTTGAGTTGGTCGAGTGGCCAGCTCATTTATTTGTTTAAGTAAGTGTCGGGAGTTCGAACTCTGCCTTGTGTATGTAATAACTTATTAATCAGCGGTAGACCCTTAAATAGAGTTCAAATTCGCGATGAATTAGTCTTTAACCTGTCAAGTTGGGAAATACTATTTAAGTAAAAAAAACATTAACTAATGTTGGACGGATCCAGAAAGTTTAGTATAG
Organism: Arachis hypogaea; assembly: GCF_003086295.3. Taxonomy (NCBI): domain Eukaryota; kingdom Viridiplantae; phylum Streptophyta; class Magnoliopsida; order Fabales; family Fabaceae; genus Arachis; species Arachis hypogaea. The sequence continues at coordinate 7,738,083 of NC_092040.1, read as the reverse complement.
AGGGGCCGAATTTTAGATAATTTTTTTTCATTCTATAAAAATAATTAACATATAGTTATTAGAGTTAGTTTTTAAAAACTTTATATATATATATATATATATATAATTATAAATTTTTTTTCACAATTTTATTTTTAATATGATAGTTACATAAAAAAATATAACAATATCCAATAGTACATATAAAATTATAAAGTACCAATAATTTATAGCGTGTTTAGTTAAAAATGATCACATATCTTATTAATTAAAATTAATTCTTTCAAAAAATTTTAACAATTTGAAAATCAATGATAAATTATTAATTATTTGAAAGACACAATACTTTTAGAGAATACAAGATATAAGATATTTTTATAAAAGTTTAACGTAAATTTAGAAGAAAAATAAGTATTTTTTATAAGAAAAGAATATCTAAAGTACATAATGTGATTATCAAAATATTATTATGTAAGTTATTATTAATATAATAATATACATTTTAAATATGTTAATAGAAAATAAACAAATAATTTTTTTAAATAAATATAGAGATTATTATATAAAAACTAATTTGAAAGTTATAAAAACTTGAGGATATAATATTAAATTAGTTAAGTGAAAAATATTAGTAAATTAAACAATTAAGACATAAATTTATTACATAATAAAAAATAATACATATAAAAATATTAAATTATATAATATTTTTTATTCTTTTAAATATATATCTCATATATAAATATAGTTTTTAAAAATTTTGGGAGACGGAGGCCATTACTCGCCCCCCTCTAGGTCTGTCCCTGGGCCAGTAAAGTGGTGAAAATTAATGGGTACGAGAATGTTTCGTTGCCCCCATTTGATGAGAATACTCCCATGATTCGTCTAAAAAATTTAAGCTTAAACTTTTTTTTTTAATTTACTTTATGTTATATTTTTATTTTTAAAATTTATCAATGATCAAATTATACATTTTTGGAACATAGATCATTAATATTATAAAATAAAATTATTTATTTTAAAAATTTAAGTTAATAAAAAAATAACATAAATAATGATATCTTTAACAAATATTTTAGAGAAAAGATAGTTCATTTGCTCACGAATATGTTTAATCATTACAAAAATGATATACATATTACTATTGTACTAAATTTATTAACTACTAGTATTTTTATCCGTAATTCCATTACAGGAATATAAATCTTTTCAAATTATGTCGGTTTTGTCCTGACATTCTTGATTATAACACAAAAGATTTATAGAATCAAACTATCTTTACAAAAAGATTGTAGGGACAAAAGTTCCTGTCGGCTAAGAAGACCATGGTCTCCGTAGATAAAAAATCAAATAATAATATTTTTAGTTATTATTTTCATGTGAAAGAGTTTGATTTATTACTAATAATTAATTTTAATATTCGTTATCTAAAATTTGAAACGATTTAACTTGTATACTTTTGATTAGGTGTTAAGTCTGTTGAACAAATAGAAATAATTAATTTTTATGCTTGTTATTTAAAAATAATATTTTTCTCTTTATGTATATAAAAACATTATTAGATATTAGCATGAAAAAATTATGTTGATAGTTATAAAATTAACTCAAAATTATTTTTTTAAAATAATTGAATCTTGATTTTAACTTTTAATCATAACATTAGTATTTTTTCTAAATTATATTTAATAAATATTTAAAAGAAGAAAAATGAAAATATAGATTAGAAACGTAAACAGTAAAAATTTAAAACTAAATAAAAAAATAAAAAATATGTATATAATAATAATATTTTTATTTGAATTATATTATTTTGTTAATTTTATTTTTTGTAGAACAACAAGATAGAAAAATAGAGAATGAGAGAAAAGAGAGAAAAAGATAAAGATGAAAACTCAGAGAGAAAATTTGTTAATTTTGAAAGAAAAAATTCATTTTAATTGTAATAAAAAATATCTGATGATATATTTTGATTTGTCAAATTACTAATATAAAATATAAATTACAAATTATATACAGAGTGGGAACTGGGAAGAGTAGAGAGAAATAGAAAAAGAAAGAGAAATAGATGAGAGAATTTAAGAAGGAAGTTTATTAATTCTGAAAAGAAATATCTTTTCTTAATTTGAATAAGAGAATGTCATGTGACACATTTGATTATTAAAAAATTAGATAATAATATATAAATATATTAGAATTATATATAAAGTAAGAAGGGTAGAGAAAAATATAAAAAGGGAGAGAGATAGATGAGAGAATTTAAGAAAGTAGTTTATTAATTTGAGAGAAAAATATTTTTTCTCAAATTTAATAAGAGTGTCATGTGACACATTTTGTTATTAAATTAGACAACAATATATAATATAGCTATATTTTAATTTTAATTTTAATATAATTAAAAAATATCATGTTGCACATTTTGATTGTCAAATTTATAATTATTTATTGATAATGATATATAAAAGAGATATAGTGGTTGAAGGAATGAGAGGGATAGATAAAGAGAAAGGGAGGAGGAGAGAACTCTTTAATTTTGGAAGAAAAGATTTGATTCAATTGTAATGGAGGAATGATATGTGGCACATTCTGGTTGTAAAATTAGTAGGAATGAGAGAAGAACTCTTTAATTTTGAAGAAAAAGATTTGATTTTAATTATAATAAAAGAGTAATATGTGATATACTTTTGTTGTAAAATTAGTAGAAAAGAGGATAAATTTTTTTAATTAAAAAAATTTTAATTATAATAAAATAATAATATATGGTCTATTTTAATTTTATATATATATATATATATATATATATAATAGATTAGTGGATGGCTTATGAATCTTACATGACCATATAATAAAATTGTGATATATGTGATTTCTTGATCAGGGACTAGTGGATCAAGCATAGACCATGGTTTGTTGGTAGTTGGATATGGGAGGTAGTGAGAATGATGTGGAGAATTGGTTGGTGAGGAACTCATGGGAAAGTGATTGGGGTGAAGATGTGGCTACATCAAGATACAGCGCAACTTGCAAAGCACTTTCATTGCCAAGTGGAGTTAAACTCCAAAATAGCTTTTAAGATTGGTGTGATGCACTAAAATTATTCTTAAAATTTTAATTGTAGTAATTATATTTTTGAAATTGATAAAAATGTATTATATTAGTTCTTGATCAATTTTTTGTTAATGGCATGATGACATGAGTTATTAGTGACACGTGTTACTCTTTGATTTGGTCATGTGTAATGGTATGATGATGTATTGACTAGTAACACATGGTATGCTGACGTGGATAGTTGTGCCATGTATCACATTATTATTTGGTCACGTGTCTGTTTGTGCCACGTGTCACAACAATATTTGTCTATGTGTCATCTATTATGTCATCATTGTAGATGCATCAAATTAGTCCATCACTTTACGTTAAGTGACTCATTTTAGTCTCTAAAATTGAATGTTGTGCACTAAATTAGTCATTTCACTAGTTTTTTTCTCATTTTTTTCAATAAATTCAAAATTCTCAATATATTTGAATCCATTCATTTCAATTCTATTTTTTCACATGTTATTTAAATACAAGTGCTTTTATAAAAGTATTATTTTTTCTTGCGGGTATCCCTAACCGCCGTCTTAGAGTTGACATAAAGATATTTCAAGCACCCCCACTACCATCTCCGACCTCTTTCGTCTAGACTGAAGAGGTCGGAGAGGATGCTTGAAGTGCCTTCAGTCTAACCCATTTACACACAACGAAAACATGCATTTTATAAGAACCAAAAAAATGTGTATTTTAATTCTTGATTTCTTGTTAAAAATACTTTTTTTATTGAAAAATATGTCTAATCAATCATATAATACTGTTTTTTATAATAACATACATATGTATTACAAAATTATCAATGTTAAATTATTATAGAAAAAATTATATAATTAAAACTAAATCTTAAAAATTTTGATAAAAGTACTTGTATTTAAACGATATGTGAAAAAATAAAATTGAAATTAGTGTATCCAAGATATTAAAATTTTTAAATTTTTAAAAAATGAGAAAAAATTGGTAAAAGGACTAGTTTGGTGCACGACATTCAATTTAAAGGACTAAAATGAGTCACTTAACACAAAATGAGGGATTAATTTGGTGCATCTACAATGATGACATAATGAATGACACGTTGATGAATATTGTTGTGACACGTGACACAAAAAGACATGTGACCAAATAGTAATGTGATACGTGGCACAACTATCCACGTTAGTATGCCACGTGTTACTGGTCAACACATCATCATACAATTACACATAGTCAAATCATGGAGTGACACGTATTAGTAACAGCCAACGCCATCATGCCATGTCATCACGTCGTTAACGAAAAATTAGTCGAAAATTAATGTGGTGTATTTTTGTCAATCTCAAAAACATAATTAGTACAATTAAAATCTCAATAACAATTTTAGTACAAGATGCCAATCTCAGAAATTATTTTGGGTTTAACTCCTGCCAAGTGTGGAATTGCAATGATGGCCTCATATCCAATCATCATCGACGCTCTTATTATCAATTCACCTCATCATTCTAATCAGAGCATTCCACTCATGTCTTGAAACAACACGTTTTATTTTCGGAGCATAAAAAAATTTCACCATTTAAACTTTAGGTGGCCCATGATTAGTTACTAGTGATAGATGATAATAAGCACACCAACTACTTTATTATTTCATGTCCCTTCTACACACATTTAATTTTCATCTGCCAATGTTAGCATGAATAGATTATAAATGTTCTTAACATTTTGATGAGCCTAGCATGAATATTTTAATTGCTTTAATAAAATAAAGTCGCACATGTGACATCTGAACTGAATATATGCTTATCAAATTGAAAAATCCTTATTATATAGTAATAAAATACAAGACGTTTATCAAATAATAAAAAAAAAGAAACACATCTAATCTTGGGAGTACAGATTAATTGCTCATATTTGGCATGGATAACTGTGCTCAAATTAAATTTGAAATCAAGTTTTAGCTGTAAAGACTAAAGAGCATCGATGGGGGGTCCATGTCTGCTAGCTGCACTTGAAGCACGAGGTAGGAACTCATGTCTGAAAAAAGAGATTCACTTAGCTTTTGGAGTTAAAAGATTTAACCCTAAACACAAAAATCATATGCATATTTTATTATTTTTTCTCCCATTTTTTTATGTTTAAATGAATAGTTAAGTCACGCTACAAGTCATGATTAATGAAGCTTAAGCCTAAATATCCAATGACTATGAATTTCTTTCACGTTTCTCCCACCATCAAATGTTAACGTTTCCGTTTGCCTCTTCCTCCCTTTACTTAATCCATACCACACTTGTGTTCTTTTTATATTAAATATAATAACAATTGGTCATCACGTGCATACGATTTCTAACCATTTTGAACATGTCGAAGCAACTTTAATTTTATCCATTCTGGTGTGCTATACGACAGGAAATACGAATTATAATTGTAATAAACTTGGAACTATATCATGCTTGAAAGTTAAGTGTTATCAGAAAATTAACTGTTAGAAAGGTAAAAGAAAATAACAGAGAAAATATTTGTGTATATTCAAATTGTACAAGATGATACAATATACAAAGATATTTATAATTAAATGGAAATAATAAAAATATAATATCTTATAATAAATATTTATATATATTAAATAATTCTAATAAATACTAATTAAATAACATTAACTACTGCTATTTATTTGGGTTGAAAGGGGTCCCATATGAGCTGCACAATCAGTTCAGGTCAATTACATAAATCATGTTAAGAAAGAAAAAAAAAAGAAATGTTTGGTTTATCTCCTTTCACACCATAGTTTGATTTGAAATGCCTTCATTTTTATGATTCACAACTGAGTCTTCATCCAATCATCACAAAGTAAAGGAAGCATTGAAATTTACTATTAAAAAGAAAATGGTAGCTGTGTTCAACAAAGATCTCTTGAGCTGGTACCTAATCACCCTGAAGCTCAAAGAAACCTTAGAATCTGGAATTCCAGCTTCTCCTAATGAAGGTACAGGATCAACTGAGTTTCCAGAGCAGCACAAGCTTCAGCAGGAGGCTGCAGAACCATTGCAGATTGCCATCAATGAAGATGAAGAGAAGTCAGCAGAGTCTGAATGGGTGATCTCCATGAATGAAAAACTAGAACAGGCTAATCAAGACGATGCAGCGAGTTCATGGGCCAAACTATCAATATACAAAATCCCTCACTACATAAGAGATGGTGGCGATGACAAAGCTTTTGCACCACAAATTGTGTCATTAGGACCTTACCACCATGGCAAAAGGCGCCTTCGCCAAATGGACCGCCACAAATGGCGTTCCCTTAATCGTGTCCTTAAGCGTACCAAGCAGGACATTAGGCTTTATCTTGATTCAATGAAAGAGATAGAAGAGAAAGCTCGCGCCTGTTATGAAGGGCCAATCAGTTTGAGCAGCAATGAGTTTGTGGAGATGTTGGTTCTTGATGGTTGTTTTGTCCTTGAGCTATTTAGAGGAGCTACTGAAGGGTTCACACAACTCGGCTATTCTAGGAACGATCCGGTTTTCGCAATGCGTGGATCGATGCATTCCATTCAGAGAGACATGATCATGCTAGAAAATCAGCTTCCCTTGTTTGTGCTAGACCGCCTTGTAGGAATTCAACTAGGTAACCCTGACCTGAAAGGACTTGTTGCCAATCTAGCACTCAGATTCTTTGACCCTTTGATGCCAACAGATGAGCCATTAACAAAAAGTGACAGAAACAAATTGGCATCGTCGCTTAGAAGCACTGATACCTTTGATCCTTTATCTGATCAAGGTGGTCTTCACTGCCTTGATGTGTTCAGGAGAAGTCTCTTGCGCACAGGGCCTCAACCAGCACCAAGAATTTGGATCAAACGCAGGTCTAATAATAGAGTTGCTGACAAACGGCGCCAGCAACTGATACATTGTGTCACAGAGCTTAAGGAGGCTGGAATCACATTCAAGAAGAGGAAGACCGATCGCTTCTGGGACATCAAATTCAAGGATGGTATTCTGAGAATGCCACGGCTCTTGATCCACGATGGCACAAAGTCTTTGTTCCTCAACCTCATTGCCTTTGAGCAGTGCCATCTAGATTGTAGCAATGACATTACTTCTTATGTGATCTTCATGGACAACTTGATCAACTCTCCAGGGGACGTAGGGTACCTTCATTACTGTGGGATAATTGAGCACTGGCTTGGAAGTGATGCTGAAGTAGCCGACCTGTTTAATCGCTTATGCCAAGAGGTAGTATTTGACATCAATAACAGTTACCTTTCACCATTGTCAGAGGATGTGAATAGGTATTACAACCACAGATGGAACACTTGGTGTGCAAGCTTGAGACACAATTATTTCAGCAATCCTTGGGCCATTATTTCTTTGGTTGCTGCTGTTGTATTGTTGCTGCTCACCTTTGCACAAACATATTATACTATATATGGATATTACAGACCACCACAGTAAGTGTCATTGCAGGGTCTTACATTTTATTTTATGTTTATCAATTCATTTCTAGCATTGTCCCCATTTCTTAAGAGAGTGAGTATGTGTGTTGGGAAGATTGAAATCTGATTGATTTGTGGCAGAGTGAGTATTTGTGTTTGGCTATTACAACCTCCATTTGTGATTATTCACATGCTTGGGAAACAATGTTGGTTGAATACATCTTTTTTAGGTTTGGCAAGTTAGAAAACTTAGGCTTCATTTATGCTGTTTATAATAAAATGCGGGGAACAGATTACTCAGTTAGTCAGTTGCATCATATTTAAGGGTTCTTGAGAAGCAAATGAATAACAAAATACAACGTAAAATATATATCAGTATAACCCCATTGCAATTTGCAAATATAATAATGAGGGGATTCCTTGTCCACAAGCTTTGTGTCTGATTTTCGTTATTACACTATGAAAGGACTATCACTAAGGGGAAAGGAGAATGTAAAGGACTTCAAAAACCCCAAATATTCCCCAAAGCTAAAACATTACTGGGGCCTCAAAACTTCCAAAGATGTCCAAACAATTGCTCACTTGGAAGTAGAACATCAAGATGCCAACATCAATGTCGGATTCTCAACCTGTTAAAATTTACTGCAGATGATAACAAGCCACCAGCAAGGCTGCGACCTGAAGCCATTAAAGTTCAATCAAGCCGAAAATTTTAGTCCATTGAATGGCCTGCGCTTTCAGCCGATGCTTTCTTTCCATCATAGCGCTAACAATAGAAAGGACAAAATCAGAACACCACATTAGCAACAAAGATATAATCATACATTAGAAACACCACCTGATGTAATGATTTATTAACCATAGTACCAGACAACATGAAAAAGAATATGAATCTACCTGTTTCCCGAATGAGAATGGCACATATTTGTATTTGATCATATGTGATATCTGTCTTCTCATGGTAAGTGTGAATAAGACTACCCAGTAGAAAAGGAGTATTGGCCAAAACACTGGAACATCAAACACACTAAAGAACGTCATCACAAAGGCAATGCAAAATGCCTTCGTGATTGAATACCTGCCCACCAAGGAGAATTAAGTAGCTTCAGTGAAAGCAAACAAAACAATTCTGAAGGTATAAATATGGAAGAAATAATTGCTTTCCTAAGTAAACATTGTGCTACTTACGCAACAAAAATACACAAGACCTCATTCGGCAATATTTTCCATTTAAAATGTTACTTGCTTCATATAAAATGAATCATGCAATAGAACACGAATGCACCCTCCTTATTCGAAAGTAGCATCTTAACTTTTCAGAGCTCATGCGTCATATCTGCATTTAGATTCTATACACGTTTGGAAAAATTCCATAATTTGTTTGAATAGAAAACCTAAACTTCTCTGATAAACCTGAGATTTCGTGTCGTACATAAACCCAACAATTATAATATATTAGGATCATCAAACTCTGTTACGAATTGCGATCATGACCTTGTCTACATTACAAAGATCGATCTCATATTGAATCACATTGATCGAATCAGATTCCAGGTAGTTAATTAGGAAACCCTAAGAATTAGAGAATCATGAAATTAAAACAGGAAAGAAAAGGAGGAAGGAGAGGGTACCAGAACTTGAACTCAGGGAGGCGGCGAACGAAGGGACGGAACTCATCGGAGCCCCTTGTGGGGAGAGTGGCACCGTCGTAGAGTTCCTGAATTTCGGGATCAACCTGAGGGGAAAGGAAGCCGATGAGGAGGTTGAGCATGTAGATTCCGAGGCCGTAGGAGACGACGTAGAAGCCTTGGATCAAGTATACGCGCAGAACGTAGATACAAGCGATGATCAAGGAACCAATCCAGCGGCGGAGCATGTGCGGCGTGGTCTTGTCGAGGAAATGTTGGTACTGCCTCGACACCGTGAATTTCCATCGCGATATGGCGCCATCCGGTGAGAAATAGTCGGCGGAGGTGTCTCCGGTTGATCCCACGTCCATTGGTGGGAAACGGTGGCAGTTGCGACGGGGGATTTGGAAAAATGATAGCGGTTTTGTGTTCGGTGCGTGTCTCCGGCTTCCGGCGGCGATGCAGAATACAAGCTAGGAGGCCTCGGCTCTCTTTGCTCCTTAGCTTCACGTTTATTGTTTATGGGGTGGGTGTGGGTCCGGTTCGGATCTTCAACCGGGTATGGCAAAATCCATCAAGCCAAACCACTAGTATCCCATTTTTTTCTTTCCTTTTTATTGATTATTCTTATTTTTTAAAGAATTTAATTTCATCTCTCGAGTTCATAGTCACTAAAAAATAGAAATAGAGCTTATTTGTTTGGAAAGGTCACCCATTTTGTGCCTATATAATATAATAAAGGATTAATCATTGGGATAGATATTTGGTGCAAACAAAAAAAAATAAAGAATTTTATTTTGACACAATATAAAATAATTTTACACATAAATCTAATTATATAATATTATATCAATAAAAATAATTATTTTTTATATTAATTACAACCGCATAAATAATCATTAAAAAATTAAATATAATTACATAATTATGTAAAATACTAGTACATCAAAATTATACTCTATTTTAAATCATTGTAAAATTAATAAATCAATATGAAAAGATCTTTCTCAAGATCTTACCTTCACTAAATGCTATTACTCTTTCTTTCTTTTTTTTAACAAAAATCACATATCATTTATAAAGATCCTTTCTCAAGTTAATATATGTTATATTTTATGTTTAATTACTTTGTTAATACATATAATCTTACTAAAATTTTAATTAAATTTTTACAGTTTAAAAATTTATAATTAAATTATTATATTAGATACAAATTATAAATTATTATTTTTGAAAAAATATAATAATTTTAAAATATTTATTTTTAAATATTCTATAATTCATATCATATCAACCACAACCTATATCAAATACAAAAATAAATATTGTATTTTTTAAAAAAATAATTAAAAGTTCTATTTAATATAAAAATTCAATTACAAATTCTTAAACAATAAGAACTTAATTAAAAATTATAAACTTTTATAAATAATATATAATTTTTGGTGTTTATATCGAATAATATATGATTTTATCAAGTGCTCACGTATCATTAAACACAATATTTGTGATTTTTTTTTCTTTCTTGTTTTGGCTTTTCCGGAAAAATATTTCTATCCTAATCCCTTCACATGTATTTTATTAAGTAAAGCACATGGGATTGTGAAAGAAGGTACATGCATTGGCACAAAAAAAGGGGTAAAATAGTCAACTACATTCAAAACTTTTGAAACTAATAGTGAATTTAGATGTACATGAAAATGTAAGATTATCCAAATTTCTTCTAAGTTTTACGTTTAATCCAAATCCAAATTAGTAGTAAATAACGGCTCGTTTGTCTGTTTATCGGAGTTTTCATTTTCCATTTTACGTTGGCGAGCTGCGAAATCAAATCGCATGACATCACCTCTCACCGCACTCGTTGTGATTCTCATTCTCATGAACCTGCAACCATTGATCGCAAACTTTGAAAATCGTTGATGTAATCTCATTCCCTGCGATACATAATCATCATGACACAGATCGAATAATAATAATCATAATAAAGTGGATCTCCGGTCACCGAATCACCGTCACCGGTAAGCGATCCACTCCTCCTCCGTTTTGTTATTTGTTTAAACACATTGCATCTCTATCACTGAACTCTGCATTTTTCAGATCCCTGTCTCTGAAACTTATTCAAATTATATCTAGATCCGAATTATGAATCTCGTTTTTAGCTCAAGATGTGACTCTCTGCTATCATGATTTATCCATTGCTTTCACATAGTTCATTTGTTCTTAGCTGCCTAAACTGCTACATGCTCATTGCTCTAGTATTATTTTTATTTATTTATTTATTTTCTTCTAAAACAAATGCAGTTCTACAATTTGAGTACGAGTTTATAGAACTACATTCCGGGGGGTAGTGGTCATGGAACAACAACAAGCATCTGCTGATTCATCATCAACAAAAGAACCTACTCCTTTGGCTTCCAACACTGAAACGAAAACTCACTCCTCAAAACAAGTCTCTGTACAATCTGCTACTGCTCATGATTCACCATCCATTTTGCCTGCTTCTGGAATATCGTCTTGGGCAAAGAATCTGAAACTCCGACACTCGTTTTCGCCGCAGGCTGAAAATAATGGCGGATCGACCTTTGCTCGCCTCACTAGTAATCTAAGTCTAAAACTGCGACCGCCTTCCAATGAGGCTGCTCCCGCTACTAATTCAGGCAGTGAGCAGCCTAATTTAATTGAATCATTCACCAAAGGGTTGATGGACTCTTCCAAGAGTGCAGTTAAGGCAGTGCAGGTCAAAGCTCGCCATATGGTCTCTCAAAATAAACGTAGATACCAGGTCAGTTCTCAGTGGCTCAGTTTCAGTGCCAGAATGGAAACAGATAATCATTGCTAAAGTAATGAAAGGTTTATATGCAATCTCTAAGTAAGTAAATTGTGGTTAACAAACTCATTCTACAGGAAGATGGATTTGATTTGGATATGTCATACATCACTGAAAATATAATTGCTATGGGATTTCCAGGCGGTGATATTAGCTCCGGAATTTTCGGATACATTGAGGTGTGTCTAAGCATAGTTTTTATCTGATGTTCAACTTGGCAAGCTCTGTCATCATTTGATTTATGGGAAAGCTGTTTTGCAGGGGTTCTATCGGAATCACATGGAAGAAGTAATAAAATTCTTTGAAACTCACCATAAGGTAGAAGATTTTGCACTGAAATTGGAATCCAAGGATCCTACTCTCTGATAATATTAAAATTGAAACAAAAGGATAAGCAATGGAATCTATAAGTGAGCCTAAGTCTAAGAGTAGTGTCTTTTATTTAACATCAAAATATAAAAGAAAGAATTAAATATTTCTATATGGTATACTAACCTTGAAACACAATTCATAACAATATATCTGAGGAATGATATCCATTTTGCTATAACAATAAAACTTTTTGTTTTAATCTTTGTATGTTGATTGTTGATGTTAATTTGTATATTATCTTTTGAAAATGTTGCTTTTGAAAATGTTAATATCCTAAAACCTTTTTGTACAGGGAAAGTACAAAGTATACAATCTTTGTGCAGAGAGGTTATATGATGGATCGCTATTCCAGGGGAAGGTATAGTTTTCACGCTTCATTTTTATTTTCATTAATTCATATTCTGGTATATATGGGTAATAGTTGTGGTAGATTTCTAGAACATATCTTGTATCGTTTTAGTTCTACTCTATTTTGCTCACAGTACGTGTTCTTCATATTTAATTTCAAGTGGATGGTACTAGGAGCTGCTAATTTTGCAATGCAGCATCTCCAGAATTTGATTTTTTATATGTTCTAAATTTTGCATATGATGGTAACCATGTTTCTTTAAATAGAATCTGAAAGGGAGACAAATAGCACACTCAGATTTTTCTTGTTAAAAAAACATTCATCCAAAAGGCCATGCTACAAAAAAAAAAAACCCATAAATTTAATTTTAGACAACAGTTCCATCCAGGTCTTCATTACGATTTTAATACCCACAATATGTGGTGCATTATTAAACAAATTATGAACAATTATGCTTACGAGACTGGGACTTTGTCAAGGTACATTGTGTGTTGAACAGGTACAAATTAGATAAAAATGTGTAAACAACAACTTTTATACTTTCTTACATTAGTCTACTTTTGTAGCTTTGAAATAAAAGAAATCATCAAATTATCTTAAGATTCATTGTTTACCACCCTGCTAACTTATTGGGATCATGTTTAGGTTGCGACTTTCCCGTTTACAGATCATAATTGCCCTCCTATTCAACTTATAGCCTCATTTTGTGAAAGTGCACATTCATGGTTGAAGGAGGATATTCAAAATGTAGTAGTTGTTCATTGTAAAGCTGGTATGGGGAGGACAGGATTAATGATTTGCAGCCTTCTTTTATTTCTGAAGGTAAGTCTTCATATTCTGCTGGTTGTGCAGTGTGCACTTGTTTTCCTATGAAATTTCAATTATTAACTGCCAACTATTCTTTCGGAATTATTTTGCAGTTCTTCTCAACTGCAGAGGAAGCCATAGATTACTTCAACCAGAAAAGATGTATAGATGGAAAGGGCTTAACTCTTCCTAGTCAAATCGTCAGTCATTTATTTTAGTTTGCCATTTTATTTAAGATGTCCTTCTTGATATATGCTTCTAAACTCGATTGCTTCTTTAACTTTATTAGAGATATGTCAAATATTTTGAACGGACTTTGAAACAATTCGATGGCGAAGTCCCACCTGGACGAAGGTAAGAGGTAAAAATTCTGTCATAATGTACCAAATCCAAAGGAAGTTCTGAATTTGGACTTTCTGCAGGTGCATGCTAAGAGGGTTTCGGCTTCATAATTGCCCTTATTGGGTTAGGCCATCAATTACAATATCTGATCATAGTGGTAAGCAACAAGGCTAATTGCTTCCTCTTTCATGTTTCGTTAATTTCTTTAATATTAGAAACGAGTACTATTATAGTATTTTACAGCCTCAAAACATTCCTCTTTTAGTTAATTGGCTTTCGCTTATCAAATGACTATTTTAGCTGGAATTTCAACGTAGTTATGTGTGCAAGCAAAAAATAACTTAGTTCCATGTTTTGCGATGAGAGGAAGAAAAATGGATAATGGTGTTTATAGAAAGAAAATGTTTGTTTCAACTAATGTCCTACCTGATAAAGTTGCAAAACAAAGAGAATAAATGCGTACAACTTAAGTGGGAGATTCAAAAAACACACACACACAATACCATCTTTACAAGTTGACAATACCTCTTTCCCATATTGAGTATTTTGACATGTATTTCTAGCCCTACAAAGTCTCTGTAGTTTACTTTTTCTAATGCAACTTTTTCAGTTCTTATTACAACCAAAATTCTCAATTTTAATTCAGAGAGAAGCTGATGCTTCCACTTATTCTCAGGAATTCTATTCAGCACGAAAAGGCATCCAAAGACAAAGGATCTAATGGTACTCATGCTAGTTTTCATGGCTGATTTTGATCGGTTTAACTGTTTTCCCTAAGCCTCTGTGCTAATGCGTATATGTGAATTTGATTACTGAAATACTTCTTTTCAGCCCGAAGATTTCTGGATCAGTATACGGAAGAAAGGAGTAGTAGTTTTTGCACTACCTGGGGAGCCTGGTTTGACAGAGTTGGTTGGGGACTTCAAAATTCACTTCAATGATGGGCAGGGAGATTTCTACTGGTTTGTTCTCAACACATACTTCTTTTGGCCCCTCCTCTTAAGCTTGACTAATAATTTGGTTCCCAATTACTCTGTACATTCTATAGCTGGTGTCTACCACGATTTGCATGCTATGGAACAGAGTTTTGTTTGTTTAAGCATACATTGATATTTCTCTTGATACATCATTTTCTTCTTGGCAGTTGGATGAATACAACAATGACAGAAAATCGAACCATTTTAGATGGCTCGGATCTCGATGGCTTTGACAAGGTAAAATATAAACCTTTTACTAGACTTAGTTCTAAAGGACAAATTATCATACACAACACTTTTAGATTTGTCATCTCTCCATTACTCCCTTAGAAGGAAAGTCAGTGTAATTTACCTTATTTTAAATGATGTAGTAGTAGTAGCAGCAGCTTCTGCCCCTATACATGTATATTGATTATTCTTTACCCTAGGTGATAACTGATAATTTAATTATTATAACTGTGCCCTTTAGAGAAAGATCCCCACTCCAGGATTCCAGGTCGAGGTTGTAATGGTCGACTATGATGGCACCGTACCAGCAAGAACCAAAGCCGGTCCTGCCAGCACAGAACCCGAAGACAACACAAACAAGGTCCAAGCTGGTGCAAAACTTGCGTCGAAGAGCAAGGTCCCTAAGAATGGTGATGATGATGATGTATTCTCAGATAGTGATGAAGAGAAGGATAGACAGAGCGGAAAATCTGAAACTGAATATAAGTTAGCGGCACCTCAAGGATCTGGGGATACTTCAGACCATGTAGGAGTGTTGACACATTCAACGAATCAGTTGCGCCTGCATGAGGAACGTAAGCAAAACAATGCTTCTCAAGAATCAACAACAGATAATAATATTCATGCATCCGGTAACACCACCAACATAGAGTCTGTAGGGGCAAGTGAAATCAAGGCAATTGCAGCAGATGCTTCGGTTTTTGCTTTTGGAGATGAAGATTTTGAAAGTGATTGAGAGTACAGGGAATTAACACTTCCGGTTCTGAGATATTGTTTGAGGACTTTTATATAGCCCTCTCCAAATATAGATCACACTAAGAGGTGAAATTGGAAGGCATTATTATGCATTGTGAAAATTTATTGTATTTTCCACTATTGTTGCCAACTATTTTCCACTACAGTTTCATTTTTGAAGGCGACAAACACTTCCATGGTTGCTTACCAAATTGCTTAGGTGATTCATTGTCCTCGAGGTCGTCTTGAAAATTCCAGGAACCACATTAAAGTAAAAAATATATACAACTTCTCGAATCGATAAATGATCCAAATCCTAAAGTTAAAACTTGAAAATAAATACACTGAAGAGCAGCATTCATCATCCATACCAAGTTAAAGAATTTAAATGCTCTTTCGTTAAAAAGAGGTTCCGGTGATCAGTGATCACATTACACGCCAATATTTGTAAGATTAATCCAAATATGATACAACAGTGTTCCAAATGAAACAAAAAATATAATATACTAATTGTAATACGAAGCTAGTATCACCATCAACACAAATAATAAGAACAGCCGAACAGAACCAATAGAGGTTATTAGCAAATGCAGCTAGCTAACAGCAGCAGCAACAAAGCTACTACCTACTCAGGAAACTGAAACTCCCAAAAGGCAAATTGAACCAAAGAATTCACCTTCTCATATTGTCAAATGAGGACTTTGGCAAAAACGCGTTTGCTTTCTTACTAAGGTCATGAAAATGCTACTATTGAGCGGGGACATTATCATTGTTATACCACCTTCTCAATGCTGATTGCACTACACTTCTATTAGCCAAAAACCCAAATGTTGCTCTCAACATTGCCAATCCATTGTAACCATTTGATGCTTCTGCTGCTGCAGCTGCAGCAGCCACCTCCTCATTTTCTCTGTGAAATGCTATCATATCATTCACTGCATGATCATGATCAATTTGACTCGCATTCAATGCTTCATAATCACTATTATCAAAACTAAACGCCAAGGACTCCCTATGTTCACGCACCCACTCCACAACCATACCAGTAACCTTTCTGCATCTCCTCACCTTAAACTTAACCAAATTGGGGCAACCAGAAGCAAGAGCTTCAATCCCCACATTGGATATAGGGCACCCCTTAATGCAAAGCTTCCTGAGCGCAACACACTTGTTGGCAACACACTCAATCTCAGCGTCACCAACGGTATTAAGCCCACAAAGTGCCAACCTCTCCAAAGCCTTGCATTTGGAAGCAATTGCCTCAAGGCTCGAAGATGTTGGATAGATACCAATCAAAGCAAGTTCCTGCAAGTTAATGCAGTGTTTGGCAACAGAAATCAAACCATCATCACCAATCCTATTGGTTCTCCACCCATCAACGTGAAGCTTCCTCAACATCCTGCAGTTCTCAGCAACTAGATTGAGACCCACATTTGAGCACTCAGCGGTTTTCACAATGTGCAAAGTGTCCAGACTCAAACACTTAGACAAACCCACAAGACCCACATCGCTAACTTGAATCTTCTCAAGGTGAACATCAACCAACGCAGCGTGGAGGTTCCCAATCTTCTCAAGGGTGTCATCCCAATCCCCCAAACACCCAATTACCTTCAAAGATCGAAGCCTTTTCGACCCAATCATAAGGGGCGCGAAGCTCTGGCCATTCACGATCTCCTTCAAGCAAACAGAAGTCACCGACGTCGTTCCGGAACCAACCACCTCCTCGCCATCGTGGGCCCCACGCAGCCGCTTAACGGAGAGCTCTTCCAAACCCTGGCAACGGCTAACGACAGCGTTGATTCCCTTAATGCCGAACACGCACGAAGCGCAAGATAGCTTCTTCAACGCCTTGCAGTTTTCGCCAACAGCGGCCATTCCTGCCTCTGTTATCTCACGGCATCCACGGAGCTTCAGCCACGTTAGGTTAACGCACCGGAGCGAAATCAGGATCAAACCTTCGTCGTTCACGCTCGTTGACCTGCGGTCGCACCTCAGACCGAGTTTCGTGACCGATTCAAATCGGGTGAACACGGCCGGCAGGTGATCCTGAAGCTCCGCCTTGGCGTTCAGGGAAAGGCGGCGGCGAGTCTGGCTGTCGACGCGGTGCCAGCGGCGGCAAACGACAGAGCATCGGTTGCGGTCGGCGGTAGTGAGGTGGCTGAAGATTCCGGCGAGGCAATCATCGGGGAGATATGCGGTGAAGTCATGATCGATAGGGTTTCTTAAGTCAAAATCAAAATCAAAATCGAAATCGTGAAATTGTTGGCGGTTAAATTCGGATGAAAGCACGGTGGTGGATGGTGATTGCCCCATGAAAATGTAAGGGTTTGTGGTTAGGTTTGCGGCGGGGACGGAGAGCTATTACAGTTACAGGATTTTAAATGGAATGGTGTTTGTGTGAAAAATAGAAGGCGCGTGTGAAATATCCCACGGGAAAGGCGCGTGGGAAGAGAATGGGCGAAATTAGCGTATAGGTTCGGTGCAGTTGAGTTGAATGAGGCAGAGGGACGTGTCGGTCAAAGTGGGTTTGCGTGTCTCTCTCATGTTGGACCTTTCATACTCTCTTTTGTTTTCCTTTTTTTTCTATAAAGAGAGGAAAAGTGTGTGATTATTTTACTGAATTATTTCTATTCTTTTTCTTTTATTTAGTATTTACAGATCATAATAGTCCTTACTCCTTAAGATATTTGAGGCATCATGTTGTTTTCATTTATGCATGCATGATGCATGCTTCTGCTTCTTCAATTCTCTTATTAGAGCATCTTCAATTTATTTTAATTTCATTTGAATGTTATAAATTATCACATAAATATTTATAAAATTACATACTATAAATAATAATTTGAGATTTAATGTAAGATTTATTATTCTAATATTTGGCCTCATTTTAATTTATATTTTAAATTATTTTTAATTATTTAAATATTTTAACTAAAATAAAAAATATAAAATTATAAAATTATAATTATATACTATATTTAAAAGATATTATACACTAATAAAAATAAATTTTAAAATATTATCTAATTAAACATAACAATGTTAAAAAAATACACTACATAAATAAAACAAGAGTAAATATCGTTTTTATCTCTCAACGTTTGGGGTAAGTCCTAAAATGTTATTCCTAACGTTTTAATCGTCTTATGTAAGTCTCTAACGTTTCAAAATTTACTCAATGTTGTCGTGCCGTTAGGGATCTGTTAATGTTAACAGAATTGATGGCGGGATAAAATTGAGACGATTTTGAAACGTTAGGGACTTAAATATGACGAAAACGTTGAGAAAAAACTATACATAAAAATAAATTTTAGTTTTATCTTTCAATAATATTAATTTTTGACTGTACATAGTATTCAATTATTTTTAATTACATATTCACATCTAAGTAAAATACATTTAATCACAATACTTTTATGCTAAATAAATTTATTTTTTTATAATTTTACACTTAAAGTTATAAGTTAATATAAAAAATATAAAAAGAATTATTTTGAACGAAAGTAGTGTGATTAAGTGTAATTTACTTAGATGAGATTAAAAAATAATTGAATATTATATACAATAAAAAATTGATATTATTAAAGGATAAAATTAAAATTTAGTTCTATTATCGTTTTTGTCCCCAACGTTTTTGTTCTATTTAAGTCGCTAACGTTTTAAAACCATCTTAATTTTATCTCGTCGTCAATTCTGCTAACGGAACTCTAATGCCAGGACAACATTGAGCTAATTTTAAAACGTTAGGGACTTAAATAGAACAATTGAAACATTATAAATAACTTTGAAACTTACCCCAAACATTGAGGACAAAAATAATACTTTACTCATAGAACAATAACAAAGATAACATCAATTAGAATTTTAATTTTGGCTTATTGGATTTGAAAAAAAAAATATTACAATGAAAAATTAGAATTTTATGAATGTGAAGATTGAAAATTTTGTACATTTAAATTCTGAAAAAAAAATATTGGAATTTTATAGATAAGTGAAAAAGTTGGATTGATTTGGATATATTTTTTTATCAAATTGAAAAAAATAAAACGAAATAGACTAATGAAATACAAGAGTAAAATTGAGTACACATTATTTATTTGAATATATTTTGATTGAGTTTTTATTATAAAGTTACAATAATAACGTTACAATGTTTATTTCACTAATCTTTTTTCTAAGATAACATAATCTCTCTTTATTAATATCAGTATTATTTTAAAAATTATATTTAATACAAATTTTAATTTTAAATTAGTTCACTTACTAATGGAGATAAAAAATGTCAAAAAATTCTTTTTGAAATGCGATGAGTAGTATTTTAAAATAAAGTTTCAACCAAAAAAACCTATAAGTTTGTAACTGAAGGAATTGCAATGCCAAATTTAAAAATAGATTAGTAAAGTTAAAAAAATTCTAATTATTTAAATTTATACATGATAAATATTATAAATTTATTGATAATTAGTTTTTTATTTTATTATTTTACAATTTTTTTATTTGGTAACTTTTTTTCTAATGATTTATGTTTAATTTTTGTTTCACACTCGATTTTCAGATTTCCAAAATGGCTGAAAACGTCTTAGTTTTTTGAGTTTATTATCTCTAATTATTTATTTGGTAACTTTTTTTCTAATGATTTATGTTTAATTTTTGTTTCACACTCGATTTTCAGATTTCCAAAATGGCTGAAAACGTCTTAGTTTTTTGAGTTTATTATCTCTAATTAATATTTATATATAAATATTTTTTATTTTAAAAAATAAAATAAAATAACAAAATAAATTATATAAAAAAGATTCTTTTTAATACCTTACATAATTTTAATCCGCACCTATATTTTTTAAATTTATTTTAATTTGAGTATCGAAATGTCTTTATAAATATCATTTTCGTCCGATCACATTATTACCATGATCGATAAATCCCCAATTTTTTTTGGAGCCACTCAAATAAAGACGCTTAAAACGTCTTTTTTTAAAAATGTTTTTTAGTAATTAAAATTTAATACATATAATTAATTAAATCGTGTTATTTTTGTCAAAATTAGGCTAGACAAATTGATTTGACCGAAAAAATAGTTAATCAAATCTTGAACTGGTCTAAATTAATATTAATTTTTATAGAAAATGATTAAAATACTCTTATTATATATATATTAATTTTAAAATTTCTAAATCCTAATCCTACGACAAAAAAAAATAAAGGATTAGAATTTAAGATTCTCAATATATATATATATATATATATATATATATATATATATAATAGAAGTATTTTAGTTATTTTCTATAATAAGTGTATTGTAGTTATTTTTTATAAAAAATAATATTAATTTAGACTAATTCAATATTTGATTCACTTTTTTTTTTGTTTAAATCAATTTGTTTAACCTAATTTTGACAAAAATAACACAATTTAATTAATTATATGTATTAAATTTTAATTTTTAAAAAATATCTTAAAAAATATTTTCGGCGTCTTTATTTATTTGAGTAATTTTTTTTTCCCCGACCCGTTCAAGGCCATCCTTGTAAAGTTTCCCTTGAGTGAAAGCTATGATTAGACATAACTTTTTTGAGTTTTGAACGGGTATACGATCCATGATGCAACTTTATTCGGTGGATAACAAAAGGCAGCATGAATCTATCTTTGCGGTGATTAGAGTAATGTTCATTTTGTTGTTGCACTAGTGGAATGAAAATAATGGTCACTTATTAATCAAGTATAATCTTTTGACACTGGAAAATGTTTAGTTGCAGTAGTGCAACTCATGAATCACAACAAAATCAGCATAGATTTGTGGAGATTACCGAAATAAAATTGGAGAGAGAAGGGTCTAGAACCCGAACCTGTCTTTGTCTTGTTGCTTCAAGTCTTCTTTGGAGTATCCACGCGTAACTTAGAAGATTGTTTACCTTGAGGCTATGTGTAGATAGTTACAAGTGTATTTCTAAGAATTTTGAGATGGAGATATTTTATTTTCGTGTTTGGTTTAAGGTTTAAAAAATTATTTTTGTATATATTTTATTCTTAAATTTTATTTCTATTTTTTTTGGTTATTTTTAATTCTAATAGAAATAGAATGTGTATAATAAAGTAAAAAGATCAAAACACTCTTGTTAATTTAATTGAAACCTTTTTTTTTAGATTTTTTTTTAATTCATTTCAAAAAATATGAAACCTAGTAGAGAGACTCTCCTCCATGAAAATCAATCCTTAGCGAGTTTTTTCTTTAAATTCATGGAGACTCCATCAGCATCGGCGTTGTCTCGCTGCTAATTTCGATTTGCACGACCACCACACTCTTCATTCTAGAAGGAAATCGTTTGCGTTTGTATTCATCATCACAGCTCACCTCGGTTCACCGCCATTGCATTTTCGCCGCCATCATTGCGACTCTGTTCGGATTCTTCACGTTGTGTGGTCGCGTGTGGCCCCTCTCTTCCGTCTGAGCTCGGTTGCTCGCGCGTCTCTTGCCTCCACGTCTGCTCGAGTTGTGTTTTGTGTTCGTGTTGGCTCCCTCATCTTTTTCCCTCCTTGCATCTTCTTGTTCATGTTCATCTTTTTTAAGCACAAAGTTTGTTCTAGGTTTGAAATTATTAACTTAATCTGTTGTTGAAATGCAATACAACAACAAATTTAAACTGTTAGCACTGTATGATTTTCTGTTGGTGAAAATTCAGTGAAGTCGACTGTACATGAGTTTTCACCTTTTTATGTTAGAGCTTGTAGTTTGACATTGTTTATGTTTGGATTTTTATTTTTTATTTGTTATTTTTTTTTACTCTGTTTATGCTATAATTTATTGCCATGAGGGTTTGTGCTAAGTTTGAAAAATTTTGTCAAATAGTTGATTTATGTTTGTCAAATAGTTTATTTATAAGAAAAAGTCTAGGGGTCATCACTTTTATTAAAATTTTGTCCGTATTTAATCAGCAAAAGAAAAATGAGTAATTCTATATTATTGGATAAAATTTCACACCACTAAAAATATCAATAATAACTAATTGATGGTTATAAATCATAAGATTTGCTGACCCCTAGCACTCTTTTATTTATAAATACGAAATGCTAAAATAAAAATATAAAAATATAAAATTATATTTGATAAATAATATATATATATATATTATGTTTAAAAATATTAACAAAAGATATAATTTATTTTTTATTATTTTAATTAAATTTTTATAATTTATTTTAATTTATTATTAAATAAAATGTAAAAATATTAATTTTTATATTTTATTTTTTATATCTTATTTTTAGTATTTTATTTTATTTTATTTTTATAACCAATCACAATTTAAAAGTAAGAATTAATCTCATGACGTATTAGAGATAAAACTCATATTTGAGTGTTTTTAATCTTTTTAAGTTTTATCACATATAAATATGGCATATTTGTTTTTAAAGAAGAAAGAGAGAAAAAGAAATTAAAAAAATAGATGGTTGATGGTGTAATTTGTATTATATAATACTAATATTTTATTAAAGCATCCGAAGTAAATTTATATTTTGAATTTTTTATTTTTTCAAATTCAAGTTAATACACACATATGCGGAAGATAACAATCTCATTTTGTTAGATAACGTGCTAATATTTTACTAAAGTTTGCACTATGCAGCTTATAATTTTATTATGTATTTATTTTGACGAGGATTTATTAGACAATAGTTATGATAAAGGGGATAATAAGAGAACGAACTAACAAACTGTAAAAGTTTGCTTGTGGAAATTTAGATCCACTTAATTTTACGTAAAATTAATAATTAAAAGTATAAGATAAAAATTTAGTTAAATTAGTTAAATTATTTAATATTTTTTAACTATTAACTTCACATAAAATTAATTATAAAATTAATTATATTGGAGTTTTTGTTAGTGTTACAAGTGTGAGGAATGTTGAAATTAGTCCCACATCTAAGAAAGTATGGAAAAGTGAGGAATTTAAAAGATGAGAGACCCATTAACTTAATACCTTAAGATTTTGAGTTAGATGTGGTGTCTTCTCATTTTATGTTCTCTTACTTGATTCTTCCCCGGTTGTCGATAGCTCTCCACGTTCGGACCAACAGTTTTTACCAAATTTGTATCTTATAATTTTTTAATTTTTTTTAGCAGCTTGCAATTATATTACATAATTTTGAGATTTGGTGTTTTTTTTTTTTTTTGCTTTAAATCCTCTGAAGTAAAAAAATTAATAAAATAATAAAGCAACAAATTAATCATTATTAATTTATAATTTTTATAAAATATATATTCTATTATCTTAATTTAAAAGTAGTTAATTATTTATAATTATTTTTTTTTAAATGTCACATATGGGCTATGGCTCATTTTTCTTTTTTTTTTTTTTTTGGTCTTGGGTATGTATGTCTGGCTCAGTTTTGAAATGCAATAAATAGATATTTGTGGGTTTTTGTACTGATCAGAAGATTAATATTTTTTGTTGGAACTTCAATTATTAATCCCTTCAGCCCAAGAAACCTACAAACCATTCATGTGCTATTTACATTTAACGTGAAAATCGAAGACAAAAAAGAAAAGTCAAAATCAAATCGGCCATGCTTGTACTAAACGTTTTTTATATCTGTAGGGCTCAAAAATGGTCCATAAACTCTGAATTCTTAACTCCTCCCTTTTTTCCCATTTGCCTTTTTTATGTGAAGGAATCACCAATCACGGGTTATGGTCCAAAAGATGTTTGCATGCCCTAATCTGACCAACATAATGGAGTGCATGATACGTACATACAACAAGGTCAATTCAATCTGAGTCATTCTAATATGTTAAGGTAAATATATTATTTTAAAAAATATTATTAAAATTAAAATAACGCCTTTTTATTATTTAAGAATGTTTTTAAAAAATTTATTAAAATATAAAAAATAATTTTATTAATTTAATAATTTTAACAACACTTATATAGTTATATTAGAATTAGAATGAATATATGTGTTACCTAGCTCTCCCTTTTAAAATATCTATATTTATTAAGATAAAGTGATATGTGTACAATCTTATATTAATAGAAAGTTCACAAGAGGCAACTAGATCGATTCATGCTAAACTAAAATGGCACAAGAATTCATAATAATCTCTTGGATTGAGATTGGTTGACTTTCTAAGTAGGGTCATCCAAACACAAAACACAAACTGTTATTTCTTGTTTGTCGTGTTTTTTTCTTTTTTAACCTTTCAGCAAATAGGGTCAGTTTCTTTTAGTATTGATTTATTAAAGTAGCATAGTTTTTGTAAATGAGTTAGTATTAAAATAGTAACCAAAAAATTTAAAATAAAAAAGACCTCATATTTGCGCAGTTCACAATAAAAAGCAAAGCTAGGGACGGAATTAAAAGAGAAAAATAATATACCATCTTTGTGTACATCTTTTTCATCTTATATTTTTATTTTTATTAAAAATAATTAATATAATTTACCATCGGAATTGTGCTCTCTCCTTTACCTTCCTTTTTTTTAAAGTTGGATTTCGCTGGATTGCACTGCTCTCTCTCTTTCTCTTAGCTTGCAGCCAGAGACATGAAAGTGCACAAACAAAAAAGAAGAGACAGTAAATGGTGGAATATATATAATTAAGGATTTAACTAATATGTACTTGATAAATTAATTATTAATAAAAACTTTTAAATATTTTTATTTAATAAATATAAAATAAATATATTAAAAATTTTAAATTTTTATATTTTTAGTAACAAAATTTAATTTA
Organism: Arachis hypogaea; assembly: GCF_003086295.3. NCBI lineage: Eukaryota > Viridiplantae > Streptophyta > Magnoliopsida > Fabales > Fabaceae > Arachis > Arachis hypogaea. The sequence goes on along the minus strand of NC_092040.1, from coordinate 7,712,618 downwards.
TAAATTTAATATATATTTTTAAGACACAAAATAAATAAACTCCATAATTAAAACTCACACTTGAGAGTTCAGAATTTAGATCCTTTATCGTTCACCACAACAATCAAACCGTTAATTATAGTACAAAACAATGTGTTTTGCTTGTTTCTGCTTTCTTGTTTACTGAAACTAAATAAGACTAATAATTTGGTGTGGGAAAATGAGATTTCATATCATTCAAATCCATTGAAATAATTCTTAAAAAATTTGAATTATTAACATGAGAATAATTACCATATACCATGCTTTGATAATATACGTGCCAATTGCACACTGAAATTATAGTAATCCCATTAATTACTTTAGAAACTATTTAAAGATTATTCCCTACAGCATAAAAAAAATGAGGAAGAAAAAGAGGGGGGGGGGGGGGGGGGTGTTAAAGCAATTTCTTGGTGTGTTGCTAAAATGGGGAAAATTAATTGCTGATGCATGTGGCATAGGACACACTCAATTCATGTAAAACCAAAAGGACAATGATGTGATATTGTGCTATCATGTTTTAGTTGTCCACTAGATATAAATGAGATTGACCTAATTGTTTCTGCCATTGGCAAGAAGCCGAATACATAGTGATAAATATTGCTTGTACATAATATATAAAGCGATACATACACTATGTTAAATATTCTCTCATTAGTGGTATATGTGAACTTTACGTTTTATCTACAAACTAAGTTTTTTCTTTTTTTTTTTTACTAAAAATAAGGAGATTCGAATTCACGAGATCTTAAATGAGTATGAAGAGATTATGACCTTTGAGTTATAGTTCATTGGCTACAAACTAAGGTTTTACATATAGTTTTTTTTATGTGAAATTAATAGTTAAAAATCGTTAAATAATTGATATATTTGATTAAATTATCTAGTAGTTCTCAGTTATTAATTTTACGTAAATACAACTGCATGCAAATTTCTATCTTTATCTAATAATATTACAAGTTTAATTTACTAAGTGAAATAACTACCACTACAAATATGCCAATAGATAACGACGGTTTTCGACCGTCACAAAATAGATAGTGACAATTTGTGAACTACTTTAAGGTAAGGCACGACTAAACCGTTAGCAACGATTTTTCTTGACAGATAAAATAATTGCTGCAAATCAACATTTAGCAACGGATACATTTTGCAGCGGTTCTTCATCGTTGTTGGATCCTAGACTTTAAAAAAAAATAATTATATATGCGGCAATCACAAATATAGTTGTTCACATACGCAAGACTTGATATGATTATGAAGATACAAAACAGCTTGAACGTTCGTAGTAAGTAGTTCTATGCTAAGAAGCGAACAAAAAATAGAGAAGACAATGTAAAGTAGTATATATATATATATGATTGAAGTTATACGAGGTAATAACCACAATCATGGTTGCTCCCTCTTCACATTAATGATAATACTGTAGCAAACTAAACTTCGTATATTTGATGAAAGAGTATATACTAATACTAATGTGTACATGTATGTAGCAGAAGTAAAGAAGGATAGCTGTCGCTTTAAAGGAACACAGTACGAAATGTATATAATATATAGTTGTAAATTTAGTAACATGGTTGCAATAGACAAATATGTGGTTGATTAAATTAAATTAGGCGCAAAGAGATTGCCAGTAGCATTTAGTAATTGTGTAGCAGCTGCTATCACAGAGTGCGCATTAATGCTTCAAATTCTACTATTATTATTATTATAATATATGTATAGTACAGAACCATGCAAATTAAATGTTTTTAATTAATTAATATATATGTCACATGTGATCCAATTTATTTAAGTCTTACCGTCTATCTAATAATTAAAAGAGAAATATTAATAGATCAAATTTTTTATTAATATTAATTAATATTTAGTCAATATTTTATTTTTATATTATTAAATGTAAAATTTAAAATTTATTAATTTGAGTTTAGAGTATTAATTAAGTATGTACTAAAAAGGATAATTTTATTTGTCATAAAACTAATATAATATATGAATAATTATATCTTTAACACATCATTTTAATCAATAATTTTTTGAATTTTTTATTTTTAGAATTTATTAATAATTGAACTCTAGACTTTTTGTATATAAAAATTCTCTGACATGGTGTTATGAGCCCATTTCTCCTAAAAATATAAACAAATAAAAAAATATATAAATATTATATTTCTAATATTGATCATCTATCATTCCTCTAATTAAAAAGAATAAACGATTTAGAATGTGAAAACCTAAATACACAAAGTATACTATATATATATATATATCTTGTTGTATAAAAAATTTGACTCTAACAAAAGATAAAAACTAACGTGATAAACAATTTTGTAAAACTAACTGAATGGTTAATAAATAAATAACACCGGAAGACTACGTACGGCGTATGCATGCAGCATGCTCCTCCTCGCTCGGAGACAAGACGACCACAAATATTAACAAAAATAAAAGACAGAATAATGAGCTCTTTGCTTAATTATTCATTCTATGTTGTGGTGTGAGTGTCGTTTCCAAGCACATACATCCTTTGTTTCTTTTTGTTCACATTCTTCTCATCATACATACATATGTTTATGGCACTTTGCATGCCATGCATTTTTCTTCCAGACCCTAATAATATACCTTCCCATTTCTATTAATTACCATCATCTTTTAGAGAATTTTAATATCTCTTAAGTTTAAAATTTTAACTTATAAATTTATTAAAAAAAATAAATCAAATCATAATTAGGTCTAAAACAAATAAAATAAAATAAACATAAAATAACTAACCAAAATAATCATAAAATAAATATTAAAAAAGTGATACTTATTTAATTCATCTTGACTAACAAGAGTTTTCAATACATTTTGTAAATAGTAAAACGTTTGACTTTTATTTTCTTAGTTATTGTTCTTGTAATTAGATTAATTGACATTTCTTGAACGAATAATTTAGTCATATTTATAAAATTTTCTTTTATTCTCTTAATTCGACAAATACTCTATTTAAAAATTTGTAGATGGTCAATAATAAATTTATATATATACAAAATAAAATTCAAATTTTTATTATTTACTTAAAATTGAGAAGTTACTTAAATCAATTTATTAAATAGTAATGATTTAATTGATTAATTAAAATAAATGAGAATTAGTGATACTAAATGTGTGGAGTGGAGTGAATAGTAACGAACAATATTAAATAGTAATGATTCGTGTCTGATGCACGGAGCTGAAAAAGATTTGGCAGTGAAGCCTTGATTTTGAATAATGAATTCTTTACCTACAGCAAGTACATTCACGATTATTACTATATCAATTAAGGGTTGACTGGTCTCCGTTACTGCATTTCTTTTTAAATAGTAATGATTTTTTTTTTTCAAAAATCGAAGATATTAGGTAAAGATATATTAATCTTATGCCTAAGAAATTAATTCCTCTTAGAATTTATAGCTTTTTTGTTTTATCGGTTACATTATTTATAGTTGTCATATAAAAAGATAATTTTATAAAATTTTTGGCGTAGTTTTTGAAGTTGTCCTATTACTTTAAATTATTTGACAAGTAGGAAGGAGAAGGGTGAAGTGGTGAAGCTTCCGTTTTGGAGTGGTCATAGTCAACGCTTTACGATTCCCCATAATACATCCTTTCTAGTTTCCAGTATCACTGCCTTCTCTTGTCATTACCACATTATTACTTTTAAATATTTTTGTTTGTATTTTGTTTAAAAAGGAGCACTTCTACATTCTTTGTGAAGAAAAAACAAATGTATAAACCATATATATTTTTAATTACAAAATTAATGTTATATTCTATTTGATTGTATTTTTTCTTTTTTCTTTTTATGGTTCTGGCAATAATATAAAAGAAAATGCAAAAAGTGTTCTAAGTTCTAACAACATTTTATAAGATGACAGAAAATTTTTTAAAGTTTTTTTATCTATTTAATTAATTTAGAATATAAACTACAGTTTTTGTTTTGTTTTCTTTAAAAAAAAGTTTTGAATTTTTTTGATCTTGCTCACAAGTATCATAATGACACTTTATAAACCAAATTAAGTTACTCTAATAGTTAGTTTATTAGTCCACTTAAGTAAGTGTTGGGAGTTTAAATCTCGCTTTGTGTATGTAGTAATCTATTGACATGACAAACCTGTAAACAGAAATCTGTGACAAATTAGGCTTTAGTCTAACAGAGATACCATAGGTTAAAAAAAAAATAATGACACTTTATAAGGATATTATAAATAAAAATTAAATAGAAAATATAAAATTTAGAAATTTGTAATGTATTAATAACGTATTGAAAGAATACAAGTTTTATTTCTTAACTTTCTTATTCAATAGTGTGATAGAATACTTATCAGGTAAATTGAAATATTTTTTTGTATGGTAAAAAGTAATTGTAAATAGAGGATAAAATAATTAATAATACCTAAATAAATAAACTTAATATTCTATGAGTATAAAAATATTTTATATTATTATATATTCAATCATTAAATTGTAATTATATATTATATATAGAACATGATTCTTATCAATCCCTAATAATTAAATTAGATTATAACTACATATACTACATAGTATTTGTGTCAAATATATTAGAAATAAATGAGCATTATTAAAAATGTGATCAACTAGTTAAATAGTAAAATAAAATAATAATAATTTTTGCGAGAGAAGGGAGGAGCGGGAAAAAGAAAGAGACAGAAAAGAAAAAGGAGGGAGTGAAAACAAAAAACAAAACAATTAAAGAGAGAAAGAGAATGCATACATATTACAAATACGATAATTTTGTTTTTGTTTTTGTTTTTGGTTTTGGTTACTATCCACTCCCTACTCTCTCTACTTTGCAGAAGCAGAAGAAGCAGAGTAACACACTTTGCAACGTTCTGAATTCTGATTATTATGTAAAATCAGAGATACAGAAACAGAGAAAGAGTAGTGCCATGAAACAAACAACAAACAATGCAACAAACACAAACACCTTATCTGCTTTGAACATGAACATGCCTCACACACAAGAAGATGAAGAAGAAGAAGAAGAAGAAGAAGAAGAAGAGGAGGATGATGATTCTCCCTCCTTCTTCGATGCTCTTCTCTGCGAAGAAGAGAAGAACATTCTCGATGATGATGATGACAACCACCAAAGCAGCCTTCTCATGGACAATCGGGAACACGACCACATCCTCTCTCTTCTCTCCAAAGAGACACACACTCACACCATTCATGCTTTTCTCGAGGCTCCACGAAACGACGCCGTCTCCTGGATTTCCAAAGTTAGCTGCTTCTATGGCTTCACTCCTTTGACCACTGTACTTGCAGTCAACTACTTCGACAGGTTCGTCACAAGCCTAACATTTCAGAGGGACAAGCCATGGATGACTCAGCTCACTGCTCTTGCCTGTTTATCTCTTGCTGCCAAAATGGAAGAGATCCATGTCCCACTTCTCTTAGACCTCCAAGTATGCTTCTTTTTCTCTAACTCTTCCTCAAGTTTCTTTCTTTCTTTCTTTCTGAACCTGGGGTTTTATTTTATTCATAGGTGGAGGAACCCAAGTTCTTGTTCGAAGCCAAGACTGTTCAGAGAATGGAGCTTCTTGTGTTGTCTACACTCCAATGGAGGATGAACCCTGTCACCCCAATTTCCTTCTTTGAACACATTGTTAGAAGGATTGGTTTGCATTGGGAGTTCTTATGGAGGTGCCAGCGTGTTCTTCTTTCTGTCATTCCCAGTAAGCATTTATTTATGCTACACGCTTTTCTATTAATTATATTCAGATTCCATGTAACTATTACTTATTATCTTTCTATTCAGATTCAAGGTTCATGGGTTATCTCCCTTCTACATTGGCTGCTGCTACCATGATCCATGTTATTAAAGAGATTGAACCGTTAAATGCAATGGAATACATAAATCAACTCATGGGGTTACTCAAGACTAGTGAGGTTTGTGTTCTTGGTTAACTTCAATTGTTAATTTGTCAAATATAACAAAGGATTTGGTGAGTAATTGGGGAATCAGAAATGTTTGGTAACAAAAAAAAATATTAGCCAAAAACTACCAAAACCATTTAGTTATTAAAGTACCCTGTAATAAATAAATGTTAAATAAGATAAGTTTAGACTATTTGAACCGATTGGAGAATTTATGGTGGTGGTGATCCTGCAGGAACAAGTGAATGAGTGCTACAAACACATAGTGAAACAACTGGTTTTGAATCATGAAGGCATTTACAATGTTTGCCAAAAACGCAAACGGATATCCGAACCAAGTAGCCCCGGGGGTGTAATTGATGCATCATTCAGTTGTGACAGCTCAAATGATTCATGGACAGCAGCATCTTTGATCTCTCCTTCACTATCAATGGAGCCAATGTTTAAGAGGAGCAGAGCTCCGGACCAGCAGATGCGATTCGCCACAGTAAATCGAGTGTCTATCAATGTTATAGATAGTCCTCCTTAATAATAACTTTAACTTTGTATTCTAATTCCAACATGGTAGGTTTCTTTGGCATATATATCTGGAATTCTGATATCCAAATGAACTGTATCATGTTCTTAATTTTACACATTGCTGCTAAAACATTTGAAATTCAATGAGGTTTGAGTGGAACATGGATATGATATTGAGTAAAAAGATGAATTGTGGTTTTTAAGTTTAACTTTGTTTCTTTACTTTCTTACTATCATCTGCCAATCTTATCTCATGTTTGTGCAGAATAAGATCTAGATATTGGAGATTGTTAACAGATAAAGAAAGATGGCTGAAATTTCTTTAGTCATACATTGCCATTGATGGAGGAAATCATACCATGCATGAATGTGTTTTGACAATAACATACCTAATTTACAAATCTGTTTATATCTGAGGTATGTATGTTTGACTCATTCCCTTTGCCTCAACATATTGAAAAGTATGCATGTAAGTCACCCAAATTTCTCGCTATTTACTCTTAGAGTTGTTAGTTATTAAACTCTTCTTTCGGTTCTGCATTCCACTCGGTGTAAATAACTTAAGTTGTAAATTATTAGCAGAAAGAAAATTCCAATTTCAAATGGCTTGATGTTTCAGTAATCCTATAGTCAGATCACACTTTATTTCTGTTTGACAATTCATTATGATAGTGTGGACTTTAAGCAGTTTTGTGTCTGTGGTTGCAAATAATTTAATACAATGTTTGTTGTTGTTATACCATATTATGAATGAGTCTGAGTCTATTATGTTATGTTAAAGCTTAAGACTATTCTTGTGTTAGAAAAAAGAGCACCAGGAATAATAATGGTATGTTGTTCCAATTAATGTAGGATCAGGGAGATGGGGAACTCCATCATTGCTTGTTTTGTGGATTTATGTCACATTAAAGTGATGATTTGAGCCAAAACAAAAAAAATGCATTAGGCAAAGATATGTAAGGAAAGAATGATTAAGAGGAACTTTATAGCTGCTATATATCATGGTACTTGACCTCTCAGAATATAGGTGATGGGTGATTGAGAAGACTATTTCTTTTTTTTTTTTAAATAAAAGAAGAAAAGTGGATGGGCTCTCTCTACTTCTCTTATAGCTTTTAGGGGTCTTGTCTTACTAGTGATGACTATTATGCTTGACAATGAAAAGTGAGAAATCAACAATGTTGACTATATATATAGGGCATAGGCACTGTCTTGACTTGAACAATCAAAATGGGTTCCAAAAAGACAATTCTTCTATTTAAGACTATTTATATGGTTATTTGTAAAGTTCTTACTTTTTAAAATTAAAGTTTTAAATAAATTGTAACAATGAATTTTAGCAAATTAAAATTAGGTTAAATTACACAGTTGGTCCTTATATTTTTGGTGAAATTACAAATTAGTCTTTACACTTTAAAAATTTGTAATTGGGTCCCTAAAAATAATTAAAATTTGTAATTTAGTCCCAGTTGTTCAAAAAGTGTTTGATTTAACAGAATATTATCAAAATATTCTCTATTTTGAACATGTGACCTACACATGTTTGCAATAGGGACCAATTTACAACTTTAGTGAAAGTATGGGGACTAACAATGTAATTTAACCATTTGAAAATAACCAAAAACTCTCTAGACTATCTGAATCCACCCTACTCCTCTCCAACTCTCACTTTCTCACTTTTCAAAATGGCACTCCAACCCCAACGCTCTCTGTCTCTCACCTCAACTCACCATCGTCGTGCCTTTCGCCTCTGTCACCACGCTGAATTCACTAATAAATTGAGTTGCTATTTTTGTGTTGATTTGTTGCTATTTTTTTCTTAGACATTAAATTATTCGCTTTGAGCATGATTGGAATTGGAATTGTTCTCTTTCATTTATCGTCGGTGTTCAGTATTGGGATTGGAAAAGAAGAAAAAGTTGTCGGATGAAAGAGGCGAGATGGAGAAAGGAGGCGAGACCTGACTCGTGAGCACAAATGCGGTGGATCCGACGTAGCGATGGTGAACTGAGGTGAGAGATAGAGAGCGGTGGGGTTCGGGTGTTATTTTAGAAAATGAGAAAGTCAGAGTGAGACTTGGGGAGGGACCGGGTAGGTTCAGATAGCCTAGGGAGTTTTTGGTCACTTCAAATGATTAAATTACACAGTTGGTCCCCATACTTTCACTAAAATTGCAAATTGATTCTTGTTATCAAACATGTGTAGGTCACATGTTCAAAATAAAGAATATTTTGTTAAATCAAACACTTTTTGAATAGTGGGGACTAAATTGAAAATTTTAATTCTCTTTAGGGACCTAATTATAAACTTTTAAAGTGTAGGAACTAATTTGCAATTTTACTAAAAGTGTAGGGACCAATTGTGTAATTTAACCTTAAAATTATTATAAGTTTTAATAAGGATAATTCACAAAAATTATATTTGATAGATTTAGTTTTAACTTTTAAAATAGATATAAATATAATGAAGAATAAAAATAAATGTAATATTAAAAAATCTAAAAATTTTATAAATTAAATTTAAAAAGTATATTTTCAAAATAATATACTTGTGCTTTCTAAAAGCTTTCCAAATCTGATTTTACACAAATTTAATACATTATTTTTAGGCAAATTTTTCGATAAGAGAGCGTTTATTAACTTTTTTTTTTTTTGTTTACCATGATATTCCTTAACCTGACAAGCCAAGAATTAGAATCTCCGTTTTATTAACTTTATTCAATATGCGTCTACTATTTATGGATCCCAAAACTCTTGAATTGGTTCAAAGATGATATAATAATATAAACAAAAATTTCTTGTGTGCTAGCAAATGAATGTTCATACTTTATGTCATTCATATTTTCAGTTTGAGGTTAATTTTTATTCTATGATGAGAGCAAAAATACTAAGAATTTGTTTATGATAATTGATAAAACTTAACTTTACAAAAATTTTAGTCCAAAATGTGAGACTGGTCAACGGAGAATGAACACCTTTCAAATGACGAACTTTTATTTGGGGTATGGTGTTTGGCTTTGTTCTTCCGATGTGGTCCTTGTTTATTTGCCAATTTTTTTCCTCTTGTTTTTCTTTTGCGTTGGTTACTTGGTTATGAGCACTATGTCCCTTGCGATGATGGTTTTTTGAAGAGGCCAACGGCGTGAGATTTTCAAAGTGACAGCTATGTTTCCTGGCAAACAATTATTATTTGGTGATATGATATCATAAGTCTGTTTCAAAGGAGTCAAATTCGGTAGTTGCATGCAGTGCTTTCTTTAATGTAAAGACATCGAACCACTGGGGAAAAAAAAGAAAAAATACTTAGATAAAATGAAGGTCCATTTCGGATTTCCTATGTCACTACAAAGTAGAAGATTGTGATGTAGTTGATTGAACAATTGAATTGTCATAGATTATTAATATTATTATGAAGAAACATTTGTAAAGTTGTATGGTGATAGGGACCACAATGGGTGATGGGGTGTGAGCAAGAGACAGGTAATGTGCACGAATATGCATCTAAAGTAGTTACCTATCATCACACCCTTTAAGACCGAGCATGCTTTTGTTGCACCAAGTATTAGCCTCTTTTTAATTTATTGCAGTCAAAACTGCCAAATTTATCTAAACAAATTAATTACGTGTCTGCAAATTAATTTGGGTGTAGCTCTATTACACTATTAGGTACTGCAACGTTGGGGAAAGAACACGTCTATGCACTCAACTATGGTCTACTACTTGTGAACTCAATAGTCCAAAAACATGTCCTAATCAAAATAATAGTCCTGTAATAATCTCTACCTATGAAGTTTAATTTTGATGCATTAAAAATATAAAATATTTTGTATAATTATTTGAATGATCATTAAAAGATAGTTATTTTTTATTGACATAATTTTATATAATTAATTGGAGCATATGTAAAATTAATTTATATTGATGGTATATCAGAATTAAAATTAAAATTTTAATAATGATGTTAATATATCCAATATCTCTTATAATAATCATATGTCAGGATGGTAAATAAGCACATTCTGCATCAAACAGGTTCAGTAACCATATGGGCTTAGACCATTTTTTATGACCTGAAGCAGCCTTGGACTTAATTGAGAAAAATGGGCCAAATGTGGGTTGAAACTTTTTCTTGGCCCAAATAAATTGATAGGCCGAAACCCAGAAACTTAAAGCGAAGACAAGTTACTGACCAAAAAAAAAAGAAGAAAACTTACGAAGTTCGACCAAAAACAAATGAGAACTTTCTGACAAATAATTGTTTCGCCGCTAGTCTGCTACGCATAAATATGACATGTAGATTTATAATTAAAATTAAAATTTAATTTGACATATTATTAACTCAAAAATATTTCACGCAAGTATTTTAACTATATCAACAAAGTTGTTTTTTTTTTTTTGGACGGTCAACAAGGGTGTTTGACTTTCATACTTGTTATTTTAGACTTTTTTCATATTGACAGTGTAATATACTAATATTGTGATTGGGTAATAGAACAAATGTTTTTTTACATTAATTAATAAGGTACTAAAATTAGTTTTTAAAATGTTTGAATAAAAGAATAGAAATAATTTTATAACCTCTATATTTTTATTGTTATATTAAGAAATATATATTATCATTTATCTAATTTTGAGTGATAAAAAGAAAACTATTTCAGACATTCAACCAATACAGTATATTGAAAACTTAATACCTTTATTTTTTATCGGTGCTAAATATATATCCAAAATGATTAAGGATACATTTTTTACTCTTAATTAATAAAAATATATATTCTAAAATAAGAATAAGAATAAGAAAATATTAGCTTTTTGTTTTGAATACTTAACTATAACACTAAAAACATTATAAATGGAAAAAATAATAGGGTAAAAGTCTTTTTTTAAAAAAAAACTGCATAAATATTTTTATATTATTTAAAATGTCAAGTGATGTAAGTACTTGAAATTAAAGTATTAAAACAAGTTTGATCTCTTTTTATATTTTGGTCAGACCAACATGGCTACACAAACGGAGACGGTTAACATAATTAATCCATTTGAATTTAGAGGACCAATCCATTGAACTCTGTTTCTAGCAGGATTTTGGATGGAATTTGAAAATGGAGACCGACGAATCCATGGGAATCTTAAATAATGACATTTAGTTAGTTAGATAAACCCTAAAATAATTAATTAAATGTAAGGATATGTGTTGCACTTCCGTGAGAAATAATGAGATAAGGGAAGGTTTTGTTGAAGATCACGCCACTGCGGCAGTTATGATTGTTGCATTAGTGGGAAATGAACTGTCCATAACATAACATACACTTAGACTGTAAAGTTAAAAGAATTTGTTATCGTGTGTCTTAAGAATATAGATTAAATATATATTATAAAAAAATATTTTAATATTAAGATATTTTAATAATATTAAGATATTTTTTATGGTATGTTTAACTTATTAGAATATACTATAGCAAAATCGTATAATTAAAACTACTTTGCAGCTGAAATCTTTTCTTTCTTTCTCTTAAGTTTGAACTTTCACTAATAATGTGAGTGTGACATTGATAGATGCCAGCTTAAACGGTCAATTATTACATTCATAATCTCATTCATCAAAATCTGTTTGCTTAACAAACCAATGTATGCAAGTAGCCACTCATTTTGAACTTATCTCTAACTACACCCTCTCACAAATTCCAATTCATCACGTTGCCGTTTTAGTTAGTTAACACTTGTGACTCTCCGAAAACGACACTTGCGTTGCACCCTCCCACCGATCCCTTAATTTCTTCGGTAGAATCTACTGTTTTCTCTAAATTTACATCCTCTAAATTTTAAATTTATATTTTCAAAAATAAAATATAATTTTTTAATTTTTAAATAATTTTTTTATATTTATTTTTAATTCTATTTATAAAATAAATAATAAAAAATTACATTTTATTTTCTAAAATAAAATTTAAATTTTAGAAAATCTAAATCCATTTTTTCTGCTCATTCCTCGGCTTCAATTTAATTATTTTGTGTTCTAAGTTCTAACTTTCAACAAAATTACTTTTTATATATTAAAATAAAAATACTATTTGATATTAAAATCAGTACTAATATAAAAAAATATATATTCTTTATAAAAAAAATAATTTATAATCTCTTAAATAAATATAAAAAAAATATAAAAAATATTTTTTATTAAAATATTTTTCTATTATAATATTTTTAAAATATACACTTGCCCTTTTTGGATTTCAAATATTAACTACTAGTAAGTTGTTTTTGGTCGCTTTCAGTAGAATAAAACGGAAAAATAAAATTAAAGCTGTATTTAAAAGCCACAGAATATATTATTTTAAAAAATAATAAAATAAGTGAGTAATTAAAGAATAAAGATAATTGGTATTCAATTAATTCTGTTTTTATGATGGCAATTGTCGTTAGCTTTCAAAATCTATTGGCCGACTTATGTTGGTTGATGCCGTGATTTATTAATTTAAAAACATATAACAACCATTAATTAATTAAATAAAGGTTTCTTGGGTTCCAGAGAGGAAGCGTTATCTATCCAAAGCAGCGAGCTATCGTCATGGTTGATGTTGAAAGTGTTGGACGCTTTCACATTCTTTGCAAGCAAGCAAGAAAAGAAATATTTTCACACATTCTCCAATATCAATCTACTTGTAATTTCTTGCTATTCATTTTTTTCCCCTCTCTTTTTGGTTGGTTTAGAATTTAGACTTTTAGTTTTGGATTACGACTTCCACCAAGCTTACATAGATAAAATTAGATATGGAGTGGTCACATATTGCCCATGGTTTTTAAAATTTCCCATTCCGGTTTTTTATTTCACATAAAAATGGTCAAGTTTAACGTTTGTGACTTGAAAGGTATTTTATAATATGGAAAAATAATTATTTTTTTTGAAATAAGAAACTCAACACAGGAAGTAGAGCATTTAGAAAGTCAGAGTTACAATACAAACACTAAATCAAAAAATTTAAGTTATCTCCGGCATTGTCATCAACAACTAGACTGAACAAAGCCAACCCACTCTTTGTAGCTCCTAATCAACTTGGTAATAACTTTCGCAACGCATATTTCTTGATTCTTGAAAATCCTGGCATTCCTTTCCAACCACGTATTTCATAATAGCAAAAAAATCAATCAGCCACTTGTTATGTTCGACTTTTCTTACAAGAGCTCCTGTCAAACTCTCAAAGTGTTGCTTAATGGTTCCTAGAATAGACCAACATTTATCATAGGCGTATATCCAAGTACACCATACCTGCAACGTGAACTCACAGTCAATGAATAAGTGGAAATCATTCTCAGTTTCTTTTTTGCATAAAACACAAATCATATCCCTGTGATCAATAATGCTCAATCTAATCAATCTTCCCTTAGTATTGACCCTACCAACTAACACAAATCAGGTGAATAGCTCAACTCTTGGTGGTACTAGTTCTCTCCATATAGATCTAGTGAAACTATAACTCATAATGTCCTCCGGGAGAGTCTCAGTCTGCAAAGCCTGCACAAATGAGTTAGTAGAGTAAACTCCTGATCTATCAAATTTTCATACTATTATGTCCTCCCTCTCACTTGTTAACCTGACAGATTGTAGAACTTCATGAAGTTGGTTAACTAATTCTACTCCCATTGGAATAGTACCCTTCTCCAATGAAAGTTTCATATCCACTCCAGCCCATCCTAGAACCCACAGTCCCCTATAACAGATCCGACTTGATTTGAAACCGAGAAAAGTCTTGGAAATACATCCTGCAACACACCACATGGTAGCCACTTAACTTTTCAGAAACGAATTCTTCTACCATCTCCTAACTCTAATGATAACCCTCTGACCATCTTATCTCTCGCTTGCTGTTCTCTTATCTACAATTGACAAATGTCCCTCCACGGACCCTTTATATTAGGAATCGACTGACAAGAAAGAAGGACATTTGGCTTCAAGTCATTGCAGAAGCACACAATTTTCTTCCATAATGGGCAATCCTTCTTTGAAAACCGCCACCACCACTTGAACAACAATGCTGCATTCCGGAGCACTGCATTGCCCACGCCCAAACCCCCGAAGCGTTTTGGAGCTTGCACAATATCCCACCTTACCAAAGGTACCCCATCCCTTCCGTCCTCATTACTCCACAAGAACCTCCTTGGCAAAGATATCAACTTATCTGCTACTGCTCTGGACATCTTATATAAGTTAAGATAGTAAACCGGCAAACTATTAAGCACAGATTTGATGAGTACCAGCTTACCAGTTTTATTAATCATTTTGGCTTTCCACAGATTAAGTTTCTCTTCTACTTTGTATATAATAGGTTTCCATGTCTTGACCAATTTCGGATTCGCTTCCAAAGAAATACCAAGATATTTGACTGGCAACGTTGCTTCCTTACACCCCAACAAGATACACATCCTTTGTGATCACTCTCGCTCGCAATTAACCGGAATCAAGCTAAATTTATCAAAGTTAATACTCAAGCCATACATCATCTCAAAATACCGTAGAAGCCGCTTATAATTGCAAATAGTCTCCTCCTCCGGGGGGCAAAAAAGTATTGTGTCATCCGTAAATTACAAGTGAGACAACTCAATATTGTCATTTCCAACCAACAAAAGAGAGATCATTCCATGTCTTACTGCCTCTCCTATCATCCTATGAAGGACCTCACCAACAAGAACAAAAAGAAACGGAGAAAGAGGATCCCCTTATCGTAAGCCCCGTTCTATTTTAAAAGATTTAGAAGGCGAGCCATTTATCAAAAGTGACATAGACGCCGTGCACATACATTCCTTGATCCACCATCGCCATCTTTGCCCAAAGCCCATTTTCTGAAGTACAATATCCACAAATTTCCATTTGACTCTATCGTAAGCTTTTTGAAAGTCCAGTTTGATTATTGTTAATTTCTTCTTTCTTTGCTTCAACCATTGCACAGTTTCACACGCAATCAAAGTCCCATCATGAATCTTCCTCCCCTACACAAACGCACTCTGAGTCTTTCCTACTAAGTCCGGCATTACCCTTCTCATTCTCCGCACCAACACCTTCGAAATGACCTTAGACACACACCCTACCATGCTAATCGGCCGAAGATATTTAATCTTTCTTGCTCTCACAAACTTCGGGGCCAGAGCCGCCCATGTAACATTAGAATCTCTTGGTAGTGTAGCTGACTGGAAGAAATCCATGACAGCTGCAGTAAACTCAGTACCAATTTTTTCCCAACACATCTTTATGAAGTTCATATTGTAGCCATCACAGCCAGGGGCCTTAGATGACTCGTAATCCCAAACTGCTTCCTTTATTTCGTCAGCCGAAGGCATCCTCTCTAAGTCTGTAGCGTCCTCTTCCTGTATCTTGTTAACTAGGTCATCCCGAATACATACCAAAAGTGACGCTTCCTGATAAAATAATTATTTTTATTCGTAAACTTTGTAAATGTTAATAAAAATATGAGAAAAAGATAAATAGGTTTTTGACTTTTTATTTCGTAGATATTAAAGTTTTCAAAAATTTGAAAATACATTTAAGTTTCTAACCTTTTTAAAATCTAGACATATCGATCCTCATGTTTCACTTGAGTTTGTTAAATTCAATAAAAAAAATTAAATATAATTTCTATTGTGCTGACCTGGTTGATACAGATGTATATGTGAGAGAGTTTTTAAAATATGACAAATTATGTCTAGGGATCGATGTATCCAGATTTTGAAGAGGTAAAAAATTTAAATGTCTATAGACCAAAAAGTAAGGGATCAATTTATCATTTTCTCTAAAAATATTCATCAAATAAAAAAATTTAACGTTATATCTATAAAAGATGAATTTTATGTGATAAAAATATTCAAAATCTAATTTTTTTATTAATTTTTTAATAAAATTTAAAATTATCCTCATTCTTTATTTTCAACTTCAATTTCACTACCATCTTCTTCTTTTTCAAATCACGAACTTTTAAAACCTTCATTATTACCATCACCTTTCCCGTTACAATAATAACTTTTTTTCCTCTTTATTGGGATTTGAGAAAAAATAGATGACAGTAGAATTGAGTTTGAAAATAAAAAATAAAAAATTTAATACTTTTATGACATTAAATTTATTTTTTATTGGTATAACATTAATTTTTTTATTTGATGGTTATTTCTGTCAATATTTATAAAGTTTATAAGTACTAATAATTGTTTTTCTTTTATAATATATTAATTGTGTATTATAAAATTACTCTTATTAAAAAATTTAAATGAATAAAAGAGATATATAAATAATTATATCTCTAAAACATCTTTTAAATAAGAGTTTTTTTAAATTTATTTAAATTTATGTATTTTTTTATTTTATGTTATTTTTTCTCTTTTAGAGGATAATAAATATAAAATTCTAAATTTTTATTAAAAAAATTTTGATACTATATTATAAAATCATATTTTTTAAAAATTCAAACGAAAAGAAAAAATAGATATAAATAATTATATTTTTAATATAGTGTTCAATAAATGTAAATTATGGATTATCTTTTAAATAAAGAATAAAAGAATCTAGCAGTACATTTCCAACCGTTAATTATTCACTACTTACTCGCACATTAATTTTTGTTTTCCTATTTGTTTCATGTTCTTTTGTTGCTCGAGCACGTCCACAAAATTAATAATTTAAAAAGCAAGGAGAAAGTTAATTATCCAAATCAAACAGAAGATGCATGCATGATATATTATCCATCAGCCGCATACAATTCATGCACAGTTTAAAGTTTAAACGCTTTGGATTTATATTGGCCTTCTGTCCATTTCCTTCTCTATCAGGAAAAGAAGCTTTGTTTTTATCCTTCAAAGAATCTCTCCGTACACTCCCTGTCTTAACAAGCTCATCACCTTACAATTTCTACACATCAGAATTCTTCTTTTTCAACCCAAAATACAGAACAGTCAAGTTCCCCTTATCAGTCAATTAACTTTGATTAATTAATTAATTGGGAGCAGTAGCTAATTAACTATCCCACTTCATTATTATTTTAAAATATGTTGGTTGGGGAGATGTCACTCAATGTTACAACTTAATTAATCCCAATATCATCCTATGATCTTAAATTCTTAATCTTATCTCCAAGTTTGGACCGAGTCATTCATTGTACTTCTCACTCCAAAAGGGAAAAAGTAAAATGCTTTCACTTTTCTTTTCTTTTTCTTTTTTTTTTCAACAAAAAAAAATCTACTATTACATTTCTTGTTCTATAAAATGCAAATAGTCGTGCTATTTAATTATTTGATCAGGTACACTAAATTAATATACACACTTTTTTTCTTTTATTATTAGATAGAGTAGGAGATTTATTTGATAGCTAATTCATTTCATTGGTAAAAAACTAAAAAAACGTGTTAGTTTTGTAAAGTAACATAAAAATGAGTATAAAAACATTTATGAAATGAATAGAAACAGGAAGAAGCAACTTAACAGTTAGTAGTCATTATCGAGAATAAGAAACAGAAACCAAATACACAAATAAAAATGATATTGGGGAAATTAAAAAGGGTCCCATGAAGCACAAAGGAACAAGAAATCGAGGAAGGCTAACTAATAGGTATTTGAATTTATATTAGGCCCTACATTATTAATATTATTTCCAAACAGCAACAAAAAACTAAAGAGGCTATACTTTTATGTTTCCGTTCACATTTAATTTACTCTTCTTCTCTCTTGGCCATGGCCGTGCATGTCCCACACGACCAAACCTACCGTCCAACAAAACAAGCCAACGTTGAAAATTTGAAACCCTGTTACTTACTTGGGCGGCTTCTTTATATGTGGTTGTTGCCACCATATATATCATATACCCTTGTTCCTCTTTTGTTGCTTTGACACTTCTCTTAGTGCACGCAATAATCAATATCAAAATCAAATTTGCTCTTCTTTCTACCTAGGTTCCACCTGGTTTAGATCATATATATTATCTCCAATAATATAATTTATGTTACTTATTATTTCTCATTGAATTCAACTTAGTTACTAAGAGTAGTTCTGAGATATGATTGGTTCCCAAAAGAAGAGCCACGGTAATCATAGTATTCAAACTCGGAATCTTACCTTATCTTTCGAGAATGTTTGTTTTGTGGGCTGTGTTAACACTTAAAACTTTTTTTTTTCTTACGGTATTTCTCAATTCAACAATCTAAGAATTAATTAATTACGGATTGAAATTTAATTTAAAAATTTATTATTAGCTAATAAATTGCTATACATACAAAACAGAATTCAAATACCAACCCTTACTTAAATGGATTAATAAGTAATAAATTAGACTACCCAACTTGATTAACCCCTGAAAGTTAAAACATTTTAATAGATAAAAAGTAGTGATGAATGATGAGCAAGTAAGTTCCCAGAAATGAAAGGATTGTGACCCTTCACCAAACCACACCACCTAAGATAGGAAGCATTGGGCTCCACCCTTTGACCATAAAAGCCCATATCATTGGAAATTCTGGTTTTTTTTAGATAACCTTTCATTTTCACTTCAGTTCTGTACAATTTTTTGTTGAATTTTATTTATCAACTGCCTTAGGCCTCAGGAGGTCACAATTTAAACTTGAGCAATGCTATTTTCACATCTAAATGTGATGTTTAATCACCACATTGTAAATAAAAAATAATAGTTTTCTTTCCTTAAATAACTATTAGTCTTGTGTTAATTATAAGTTCAAAGTATAAAATTTGTATACGTCATAAAAAATTATAATATTATATTATAAAATTATTTCTCTCAAAAATTTATAGTTATATATTTAATATATTTTTTCTTTATTTTATTCATTATCTTCTATCCGACATAAGTGTTTTTAAGTAAATATTAATTTAACTAGAACTTCTAACATTTTTGCTTTAATAAATACACAATTAAGTATATTATAAATTTAATTTTTTTACTTTATAATTTTTTTTCTATCATTAACCTAATTTTAATGTGTTCATACTTTTTAACCCCAAAATTTCGGGTGCTCTTTATTTGGTTGTATTGTTTTGTTTTTCCTTGGACATACATGCATCTATCTATAATAATTGGTTCCACACCCGCCTAGAAATCTTAATATAAAAAATGATTCCTCCATTTTAATATCCACCGTTTTAATTAGTTCGAGCCTCGGAGTTTGTCCATGATGGTCCCTCAGAGTAATGATTGGATATTTGTGGTTTTCATCCCCTGATGAAATCAGGTATATGTCAAAAATCAATGGCTATTAATTTTGATATACATGAGGATGTGAAAATTGTTGGAAACAAAATTGGAAGGTTTTCGTGCTTGCATTCTCCAAACGTGCTTAATTTAAAACAGAAATATGGCCACTTTAATTTAAAAACCGAATAAAGCATGACAGAAAAAAGAAAGAAAGAAGAAAAGTATGAATGATAGAGGGTAAAGTTATATGAAGCAGAGTTTGGTATTTTTACTAATCATCATAAGCTTGAATTATATATAGTAATTTAATTGGTTTGAAAGAAAGAAAAAAGGAGGAAAGAAGTTACTAAGATTGATGTGATTTATATATATAAAATTGAAAAGTGGCATGATCTTTGCTCAATGTGATTCCAATGCCATACAACTAGCTATCAGCATTATTATTAGATGACAAACTCGTATGAGAGTGCTACGGCTACCGCACTGCAATGCAATCATCATATGTAGGAGTTGCATTTATTGCCAAATCAATTCACATTATTCCTTAGTAATATTCATAAATTATTACAACATACCATCTATCGTTTATAACAATAACTCATTAATTAGTATAATTTATATGACACAATTGGTTAATATTTTTAATTAGTCTAATAACATAATATCTTTACTGATAAAAAACAATCGATTGTGTTGTCTCTATAATATTATCCTTTCATGAATTCAAAAAATAGGTTAGTTTGGACGATGTCACTGCTTTGTGAAGCAGTGTACGGCAATAATTAAGAACCAAACAAAGTGTATAAAAAAGATTAAAAATAAAAGAAAATAGAATGCAATTGCAGTTACTAGCTAGGACCATGGAGCAGGTGGATGGATGCCGCTTGGTAGTTGCTACATAAATAATTACAAGCTGCCACTCCCTGTCTGATGGTTAATGACATTTATGTTACTATTTAATTAATATTTGTGTTTCTAATTACCATATTTAAAATAGTAATCGACCTGAGCAATTAAATCAATATATATTATGGTAATATTATACGCTACTTAAATATTAATATTTATAGTATTCTTAAGTGAGATTCACAAAAGTGCGGAATGGTAATAAAAAAAGAAAAGAAATTAGGTGTCTAACAATTTTTCTTTATATTTGAATTAATATTACATTTTTTTTACTAAATATGTTTGGTTCTCTAGTAATCTTAAAAAAAAAAAAAAGAAAATAAGAGAGAGAAAGAATAAGAAGAAGTAGTTGACTTGATAAATTAAACGAGTAAGAGCGGGGATCCGAATAGAAGGGAACGAAGAAGGAAACGAGAAAAGTGTGCTGGATCCTCTTTTGTTTATATATATATTACTACTATTACGAATCCTGCTATAAAATTGGGTCGTTTACCACAGTAAGAATTTGAGCTTAAGTGAAAACTAATCAAATGATGTCCAATAATTTCGTGTATGCATAATGAACAATAAATTATAAAACTATATACATATATATAATGAGCGTAAAATAAACTAAGCCACCACTATCACATCTCACCTAACCTATTAAAAAACATATCATTGTTAATACTATATTCTATGTATATATATATGCTAATGTTAGATTCCTCATGGCTCCATCTTGGTAGGAGAGGCTCTGAATTTATGATTTGATAAGGTAAACCGGAAGAATATATAGTTCGTCAATTACACTAATTTCTTAGTTATAGAGACGTTTAGATGCATCATGATTATCATAATTAGCAATAGCTGCATTCAAAGGAAAAAGAAGCATTAGTCCTATCCCACATGTATATATATAGTACGTTAAAAGTGGAAAAGCGACGTCGTAAAATATCGTAAGAAAAGAAAAAAGGGAGTCACGATAGAAGGATGCCGCAACAAACGACGCCGCATAAGGGACACAGTGACAGTGCTTTATTAGCTCTACCATACCATGGATATAGCGGCAAACGGGAATCGTGGGATATGAATACGAGGCTATCGCTCTCACATTCTCACTCATCATTTCCTATTATTATGCTTTATCAATCCCCAAAACAGAAATAAAAAAAAAAAGCTTAACCAACTATCTTGCAATTACTTGTAATTTTCTTTCTTTTTAATATTAAATATACTATAACTTTGAAGATTTATATTTCTAATTTTTTTTATTAAAAGGCTAGTATTTAAGAAAATAAAATTGTGAAAGAAAAATTGAAGATTACTAGGTAGTAGTTTGTAGAATAAATAGGAAAGTGAGAAGGGAACAAAAGAGGGTAATGCGATATAGCTGGCATGGGTGGCCCATGACGTTGGGTGCAGAGGATGATGGGCCATGGCTTATCTCATTGACGGTTCGAAAAGGAGACAGAGCAACAGTTTCCGCCATAAAAAACCAAGCTCCCATGCACATCACGCAACTTATTAACAAAATCAACACCATTCACTAATCACTCACACTCAGATGCCTGCTACTACTGCTCACTTGTGACGTTTATGTGCCAAATCAACACATTCGATTATAGTAACCAAGTTAATTCAATTCTACCTTTAAACATTCACTTTTTAATTTTAATATCATTATTTCTCATAAATACGATTAATTTCAGAATTCATCAGAGCTAAATTCCGCCATATCAATTTTGGTCGTGTTTTTAAAAATATAAAAATAAAAAAAGATAATTTGTCCCCGTAAATTCGGTTTTTCAAAAATAAAATTTAGAATTTATGGACATTATTAATAATTTTGTCGTTGGAACTATCAAATCTGGGAGATACGTGGTAGGGGCGAGAGACGAACACGTATGCAGAGGGATCCATCGTTACAACTGTCGTGCTTGTCCGTTAGCGGGATTGTGATGCGCGGTCACTCCCTGCCTCCGTCGTTTTTCACGTGCTACAAATATTTTTATGCCTTTTGCAATAATAATAATAATAATAATAATAATAATAATAAAAATGAAAATGGATAAAAATGACTACTTGCTACTTGCATGAAATGGTACGGATCATACCGTTGGACTGATATACATTTTCTCAATTTTTTTAATAATTAAAAAATATAATTTTTTATTATTAATTTTATAAATAAAACAAAAAATATAAAAAATAAAAAATAAAAAAATTATATTTTATATTTTTAATTTTTTTAACAATTAAAAAATTTTATTTTTTAATTAGACTTTCTTTATAATCGATTTCTATTTTTTTATTAGTTTATCATAGATCTTAATAATTTGAATTGGTTTAATAGTTAATTTACTAACTTATTTTAAAAAAAATATTGATAGTTTGAATCTTATTGTTGTAGCAGATAAAAAATTATTAAACGCCTTGTTTTATACTTCCTTTTTCTTTATATAATTTATTTTTCTGTCTTCATTCTTCTCTTAAATATTTTAGATTTTAGATTCACTTTTATTTGTTTTTTTCTTTTACCGAAAATAGAGACACTCGAATCTGGGATCTCTTAAGTGAATATAGAGAGACTATACCATTTCAGTTAGGAAAAGTATAGGAAGACAATAAAAATACTAAACAAAGTGACCAATGGATATATCAGATGTTCATTTCACTAGGTATGCAGATAGTTATTCTAATATTAAAATTTAGGTGGATAATTTGGTAGTGTAGTGTGCTTTGATTTAATTAGTGATTGTTCATGTTGTTCAAGAAAATTATTGATTACCTAGTATAACCCTTTTGAATTATAACTTATTGGTATTTGTTATTATTTATTAAGATAAAGAAATGTATATCCTTGTATGATTTTTTACTTTAAATTTATTCTCTACTTTTTTAAAACTTAACAGAGCTCTAGTAACATGTTTTTATATTTCTAATATTATCTGACTTTTACATTATTATTTAATATTGAGACTACTGATATAATATCTTAAATATCTTCCGCAATGTTCAGAATTCAATTTTTTTCCCTCCAGGACGGATTAGAAATTCTAACCCCAAATTAATTATTTCTTTAAATTTGTTACGAGAGATGTTCTGCTTTATATAAACTCCATTCGAGGTATAACATGGAGATATTTTAAGTGCTATGAGATTTCTTCAGATCTTTTTTGACACTGCCAGCTACGTTCAAATTAGTATTTGTTCGAATAGTGTTTAGAAATTTTACAAAAAGCTTTTTTTTTGGTCCCCCTAACCTCTGCCTTCCTTACTCATCCGATTTTATAGTTCCTCATACAATATATCTGTTTCAACTATATGCAACCATTATGAAACGTAACTTTTAAGTCTTTAATCAATATAATATATATAATGTATTGTAATTGACTTACAAAAAAAACGTGCTATTATATATATACTGCTATACATCAGTCCAAAGTATAATGGACGATCAAGAGAAGTATGAAATTTTCACTTTAGTTATCGTAAAACTATTTTTAGAACAACTATTAAATATAGTGTATGTGTTATTCAAAATAAACTTCACAAATGAAAGAAAAAAAAGAACACACACACAATGGAAGTGCGGCTAATATTTTTTATATTGTATAAATATATGTGTAATACATTGTTGTGGGAAGATTAGGTGTTTTTTTTATATGGTGTTTTATTTAAATCGGATGGTCCGATTTGTTTGAAAAAAAAAAAGTAAAGTACAAATTGGAGGGTCCGATTTGTTTGATAAAAAAAACTACAAATCGCATGGTCCGTTTTGTATTTTTAATTTTTTTATTTTTTAAAATAAAAATCGAACGGTCCGATTTTAACATTAAAAATTTTTTTATTTTCAAAAACACAAATTAGACCATCCAATTTGTGATTGTTGATTTAAAAAATGAAACAAATCGGAGGAATCGATTTATCCACACTATAACAATAAAAAACTCATCTCTTCTCCCATCATTATGAGATGCACTCAGCTCTCTCCCACACAAAAAATAATAAGCGATGGAAGTGCTGTGCCTTTAAAATTATTTGGGGGACTGGGAGAGTTTGGTTTCTGGTTGCACAAAAGCAAATTCAAAAGTACTACCTTTATGTTAATGGAAGCTCTCATCCACTTATATATAATAATCTAACCGCCTATTTTACGAATAATAAATAAATAAATCTTTTCATAAATGTTAGGCAGAGTTTCAACTTTCATTATTAATTTAGTATTTTACATTTAAATTTACGTATATAATCATGGCCACTAAGCTTAATTATTCCTTTCAATTAAGTTAGCTCAATATATATTTTTCAATAAAGTAATAATATTACTTTGATAATTACATTGGTGGTAAAAAAAAATTTACTTTTTTTAATATTTTTTTTTGTTCTTGTGTGAGTAAATTGGATGTAACTCGGCTCCCAGGCGACACCGAGCTGTTTTCCTTGATTTCGAGCTGGTGGCTTGAAGGCTCGAGTTTTTCGTCCAGAGGTTGTATTACGATGTTGAGAGAACAAAAAAAAAATATTCCTACAAAAAGCATTTTAATACGTAAGTTAGTATTGTGTATTGTGTGTTGTATTATTGAAAATAAAATGTCGTACCTTTTTATATACGAGGTAGAGCAGAACGATTATGTTTTTAACAATCATTTTTATTGATGGACAGTAATATCATATTAAGTCGTTATGATACTTATTCTTGTACGAATTCAAATTATGACGTTTGAATGTCATAAATTATAACGTGGACAATCAAACTATACCGTATAAAGCCGATTTATTATTTTTTGATTAGGTTTTACCGACCATATCACTTTTCAAAAAGTTGTCTATGTATATCATTTCTTTCTTTCTTTCTTTTTAATGTTGAAAACAAACTAGTTTTGCTCAACCGAGGGGAAGAAGAATAAATCAATAACTTAGAATAAAATGAGACAAGATCTGCACATCAACCGTTAAATCAGAAAATAAACCTTAAATATAAGTTTGGGAGTTGAGTGAGCGTGTGTGCAAGCTGCTTATTATTATCATTTATATATATATATATATATATATATATATATATATATATATATATATATATATATATATATATATATATCTTCTAAATTACCGTCGCCTGGCACATAATTTTTCTTTATCTATTATTGAATTTAAAGTTTGAAAGTCACTCCCATCACAATCACCGTACCAACTGTACATTGACCTTGTGAGTTAAGAAAGATAGCCCTATCTAATTCCAATAATATCCAGAGTGCAATGAAACTATAAATAGCAGGAGGCAGGCACGTTATGGTAATTTAAATCTGTGTGAATAAAATTGGAATAATTGTTCAAAGTTTCAATAGGGTTAATAAATAATAATTGATATCCATTTGCAAGCAAAGCACTACAGTGGTGCCGAAAGCTCCAGGACCATTCCTTCCCGTCACGTGAGCCACCCTAGCAAAATTATTTTCACCCTCCGTACCCTTCTCGTCCGGTTTTGGACCGTTTTTGTTTTTGCCACTTAACATAAGATAGATAAATTCGAATGAATCAACGTCAACGATTCCAGACGAGACGAGTAAACGTAAGCACAAAATTATAAATACAATACAGCAGGATGCGGGGCACTCTTGTAATTTCACATCGGTTAGCTAAGTTGCTTTGCCGCTTCAGGGGGTGCAAGAACCACGTGTGTCTGATTTGCGCGATGCTCAAGCACGTGATTTGGCCCTCCACGCATGTCAAAGAATTATCAAACGGACTATACCGTATAAATAAATAAATAAATAAAATCATAAATTAAAAATGACTAGAGCGGTGGAGTGTAGCTGTGTAGATGAACCAAAAAAAGTTTATTTTTTAATTTGTTCACTTGGGAAAAAGAAAAAGATGGGCTCGGCGAGTAGTGAGTGGCTGAGTGCCCTTAATTACAGCTGTCCCCACGCAACGGTTTCAATGCTGCCAAAGTACAAATTTCCGTATTTCCTTTTCTTGTTTTGAGAAAAAAAAAAAGAATGCACTGCTAGTAAAAAATGAGTTTTGTTTATTTTTATTCTAAAAGTATAGGTTAAAAATATTATAAAAATTATTAAAAATATTTTTTATGTTTTTAATATATTGAATGTATCAAAAATGTTTAAAATATCTACTATTGTATGTTTAAAATGTACTTTTAGAATTCAAGTTAGTCAAATTTTAAAGAAAATATACTGTTTCCTTGTACTAGATGGTAAAAAGAGTAAAAACTAACCAATCTAATAGCTGTAAGTTTGTAACACAAAATACTAAAAAAAAAAATAAATAAATAAAAAGAAAAAAGAAGAAAGCAAAAGAATCTAAACTGATTATTATTGGGATTGTGTAAGGCTTTCAATGTAAGAGGAGTACATTGCTGATTCCACTGGCCCCTATATCTCTACCCCTAATCTATTTTCGGCCTTTGTTTTGGGAGTACTACTTCATAATGGGATGATATTTTGGGAACAAATAATGACGGATTTGGGATATCCTAATTATTCTGTCTTAGCAGATCGCACATATCCTGTAAATTACACTTACAATCCCACTATCCTTACATCCATTTCCTATAGACATGCTCTTGGTCATCACAAATCTAAATTATACATTTATTTATGAATTAAGAGATACACCGGTGTCAGAAAATCTACTGCTCATTGATTTAGAATCAGTAATCACCTATGTTAATAAGGTTTAAGAGGAGGAAATAGTGATATTAAATAAAGAGAAAGAATATGTGATTATTTTAGATAGAAAAGGAAGGAAGAGGTCCATGGCTCCATGCGGTGGGTAGTATATGTACGATGTACGAGTAACAGAAATAGATACGGATCTGTTAGATCAAAATAATAACAAAATATCCCTTCTTTTCCCATTTGAATACCCACCCGACAATCTTCTCTCTCGCCCTTTTCCCATACCTTTCTTTAATCCATCCCCAAATCCTCCACTTTCCTATTATTGATTAATTAATCATATTTTATTACTGACAAATACGTGGGCTTCACAATATTTTATACAGTAGTTTCGAAAACAAAACAAAAGCAACCGAAATGTGTAAGAGAGGAAGATGAGAGGAAGGTGCAAATGCCTCGGGGGGTGGGGGGAACCGGTTCCGTACAGGTGTTATGCGAGTGTGGGAAAGGAGAAGTGACCGGCACGTGTGGGTAGAGAGTATAGAGGGGGATAGATAGGCCGTTATAGGATGAGATGGTGGTGGGGGGTGGCAGGTATAGAATACAGGCTGGACTGACAGAAAAGCAGTAATGATTCGCCCTCCGATTCGGCGACCGATCTTGTCGTTTTGTGCCAGCTCAGCCTAAAGTGGACCCCCCACTCTTGCAAATTTTCCCAAGAAAAGGACGAAACTTAAAAATCCCACACGAAAATGCTCTACAGCCTGGAGTCCTCAGTCAAACTCAAACCAAAGCACCAGGAACCTCACCCAACCCCAAACCCCAACCGTTATCATCGTTATCTCATTTTTCCGTTTCTTGTTTTCTTTCTTCTAATAATTAAATGCTATTTTAACGTGAAAAATTCTGGTTGTTAGCCTCTTGTTTGTCTACATTAACTTCCCGAACTGTTCTACTCTCCTACCATCCCACGCTCTCCAACCATCCGTCAATTCCACACTCTTTCCAAAACTAATAATATTATGTATCACTAAGTTAACAATTAATCATTTCTTTTTAACTAAAAAATTAACACCATCCAATCACTATAACAGTAAATAGTGATATTAATATTAGTACGTGTGATTCATAACAGGATCTCCTTTACCTATTAAAAGAGTACTATTAATAAGGAATGGTTAGGTAAGTTTCAAAATTTGGGGTGCCATAATGGAGTGGAGCGTTATGTATGTGTAAGAGACGCGCTGGTGCATGGGAAAATGTTTTAGGTGTACATAAGTGATATTCTTCATCTTTATTTGAAAAAAAAAGGGTAATAACGAAAGGATAAAATTGAGAGGGAAGAAAAGAAAGCAAAGAGAGGTGACTTGTGTAAATGGGAGCGGCTGAAGAGTGACGCGTGTGCGATGACAGCTGTATCCCAAATCCCAAGCCAACCGCTTCCCTGGAAGAAGCGGTACCGATTGCCCATAACGCTAGCTGACAACTCCAGAACCTAACTTGCCCAACCGGTAACCTCTTTCCCTACCCCCATCACATATAAGCAACCCAACCTCCTCCAAACCAACCCAATGCTCCACCACCAACACAACTAACACCCCAAGGAGCCTCCTTCTAAAATATATTCTATCACACAACCACCTTCGCCCCCCACCCTTTATTTTATGAACCTTTCTTTGAATTGAAGGAGGAAAAAAAGATAAGAGAGAGATGAATACCGCTACTAGTACAACGGCAGTTACAAGAAAGGATATGGATCGGATCAAGGGCCCATGGAGCCCGGAAGAGGACGACGCTCTGCAGAAGCTGGTGGAGAAGCACGGGCCTAGGAACTGGTCACTCATAAGCAAATCCATCCCGGGCCGCTCCGGCAAGTCTTGCAGGCTCCGATGGTGCAACCAGCTCTCCCCACAGGTGGAGCATCGGGCCTTCACCCCCGAAGAGGACGACACCATAATCAGAGCTCACGCTCGCTTCGGCAACAAGTGGGCTACCATAGCCCGACTCCTCTCCGGCAGAACCGACAACGCCATTAAGAACCACTGGAACTCCACCCTCAAACGCAAGTGCGCCTCCATGGGCCCCATCGACGACCCTCACTTCGCTCAGCCACTCAAACGCTCCGTCAGCGCCGGCGCCGCCGTACCCGTATCAACGGGCCTCTACATGAACCCTCCCACACCCGGAAGTCCCTCCGGATCCGATGTGAGCGAGTCAAGCGTCCCCGCTGCCTCCACATCGCACGTTTTCCGACCTGTGCCTAGAGCCGGCGGCGTCGTACCGCCGGTAGAAACGACGTCGTCTTCCTATGACCCTCCCACTTCATTGTCCCTTTCCCTTCCTGGGGTCGACTCTAATTCGGAAGTCTCGAATCGTGGCAACGAACCGTCGCCTCACTCGGCGCCGCCGTTGACTGCCATACCTCTGTTGCCAATAATGTCGGCTGCTGTATCCGCGACGGTGGCGGCCGTTCCAGCGGTAACTGCCACAGCTCCAGGTGCTGCTCCGTTGGCTGCACAGCCGTTACAGCAAATTCGCGATCCATCGGCTGTGGCTGCGGTGCCGAAGCAGAATAATGGAGCGGCTCCATTCAACTTTAGTGCTGAGCTTTTGGCGGTGATGCAAGATATGATAAGGAAGGAAGTGAGGAGTTATATGGCTGGATTAGAGCAGCAAAGTAACAATAATGGGATGTGTTTTCAGGCTGCTGATGGTGGCTTTAGGAACGCTTCCGTTAAGCGAATTGGGATTAGCAGGATCGATTCGTAAATATCTTGACTTGGGAAAAATGGAGATGCAGATGCAGAGGGAGGGGAAAAAAAAAAGAAAGGAAAGGGAAAATTGAACCTTCGTGTTTATCCCCTGTTTTCTTTTACTCTTGTTTTTTAGGCAATAATTTTGGTTAATGGTTAGTTAATGTACAGAGAGAACTTCGCATCGAGATGGATGGAGATGGATGGATGGATGTGAGGGGGAGTGAGAAATTCATTAGCAGAGTAAAAACCTAAAGAGGTTTCAGATGTAACCGGACGAAAAATCTGAAAATTCTACAACTGTTCTTTTTTTTTTTTACTGTCTCTTGGTCCTGTACTCCAGGCCTAGTTGAAAAAACAAAAATAGAATAAAATTATTTTCAACTATGATGAGATAAGTTTCTTCTCTTATTTGTGCATCTAATCCAAATTTTATGATATTAGTAGTTGAATTAGTGAAATGGAGTATAACCTGATCAATGATCTTTCTTTCAGTTTAATGTGCAAAGCGCATCTAGGTAACAGAAAGGTTATAATATATGAAACTCAGATAACTTTGCAAAGACTCAGAATAACTGGTAGTTTAAGTTAGGTTGGCTGAAGTCTAAAGATAAACTCTATGTATATCAACAAATACAGTTTTAGAGGATCTCAGATTATCTGTTGTGGTCCAAAATTAAATATCTTTCGAGCAGTTATTTATTTATTTATTTATTTTCTTCGGTCAACATCCAATATATAAGGTCAGAGAAGATGGTAGTAATTACATGGACAGGTAGAAGGAGAGAGATTTCAATTTAAATACAACTACGAAGTATTTAAGTGTTGGGCTACAAAAGCTTATGGTAACAGTTAGATGCATACGTATTGGTTAGAAGTCATAGAAGGGTTAATGGGTTATGAACTAAATGGGGACCTTCAAGTATCAAATGATGAGACAAGACATTTAATTTGTTATAGTTTTCGAAGAATGTAGAAGCTGGGCCTATAAATCCAGGCTTAGTTCCAAACACTCTCCTACTATATGAGGAGCATTTTGTTCTAACCACTGCTTGCATATTTTATTTATTTTTACGAATAATAGGTCAAGAAACAAATTAAGGCATGTGAAAACAAATATGGATAGCTTGTAACAAAAGCTTATACGCCGTCCTTCTTTGACCTGTATTTCTAGGAAGTAGTTAAATAAGGATTCGCTTGACAGTTGGGGAAATACTAAGTTTTACGCGTAGGATTGAAAAGAACATCGCAGTTAACTTTGCTTGGCAATGTTTTTAACGTGATTCATTAACAGTTAACTATCCGCGATGTGAAATACTACGCAGATCAACGTGGCGAAATACTAATTTTAACCTTTCAAGGCATGTTAGTTATTTATGTAATAAAAAGGTTAAATGCTGATTTAATACATTTGTCAATAAAAATATATATAATTTAATTTATTTTTATTATATATTTTGTATTTTAAATTTCAATATGTATTTTTTAGTGTTAGTTGATTTTAATATACAATTAACATGATTATTTTATAATTTAACAATGATGTACCATATGCATTATATGGATTGCGTTTTGCCTGTATTTTGATATTTTTCTCTTTAAATTGAAATGCGATTTTTTAATTTTATTTTTTTATTCAATTTCTAATATCTAAAAACATAACTGATATGACCAGTAACTGAGTATTCATAATAATCAGCATTCATTCTCATTCAATAACGTCAGATATGCAGTTAATTCTTTTCTCGGACGTTACGACTCAGACAAAACGATCAACTTCATCCAACCAGATATAAGGAGAGGAGCAAGAGCTCAAAAGGTAAGCAATCTTTCCAAGAAAAACCTCCCCACACATATCTCTTTACTAACTTGAGCGTCGGAGTGCCTTTGCAGGTACTCACCTCTCCGGTTCTTCCATTGCCGACGTATACCGCGTTCTGGGAGTTTGCTGACCTTCATTGGAGAACGATCTATACCTCGGCGCAAGCAGGCAATAACATTTGGCGCCCACTGTGGAGCCCGCAATTTAAGATATCATTTGTTGTAAGCCCCAAATTCCTCATAGCCGCTTATGGTTGATGTTCCTCCCCCTACCCCATCCGAGCTCTTACGGATGGTGACCGAACTTCAACAAGCAAACCAACGGATGGCGGAGGAGAATCAAAGAATGCAAAACCAAATCGTGCAACTAGTTAATGCTCGCCTGGAGCACAATAATGATCACTAGGAGCAACATGGGAATGACGAACGTCAATCGGTACTAACTCATGTCTCTAAGACACCCCAGAGTGGGAATGACCGGGGCCATCAGAGTGAAGGAGCCCAACCCGATGATGAGGGGGAGAAGCTCGACAATTCTGCAGGGCCGTTCACAGCCGACATAATGAACTTTCAACTTCCCAGACAATTCACCCTTCCGACGACTTTAACTCCATATGACGGATTCGGCGACCCGAAGCAACATGTTAAAAAATTTCGATCTATTATGATTGTTAATGGTGCATTTGACCCTATTTTATGTCGTTATTTCCCGTCTTTCTAAGATGGTCCTGCCCTTGACTGGTTTTGCTCTTTGCCTGCAGATTCTATATCACGTTTCCAAGAGCTGGCTAAGCAATTTGAAGACCATTTTGCAGCATCTGCAATATATCTCCACGATTCTGACTACTTAACGACCATTAAACAGGGACCACAAGAAAGTCTAAAGGATTATATACTCGTTTCGCGAAGGTGGCTATCAAACTCCCCGATCTCCACCCCGAAGTTCACATTCATGCCATCAAAAGCGGTCTTCGCCCAGGTAAATTCTAGGAGACTATTGCCGTTGCCAAGCCAAAAACTTTGGCCGAGTTTCGCGAGAAAGCCATGGGACAGATAGACATTGAAGAGCTCCGCCAGGCGCGAAAGGCAGATAAGTTGGCCACCAAAGACGATGAAAAATCTCGCGATAACAATAAGAGTTTCAAACCAGTTCCTCGCTATGAATCGTATACCCAGTTCAACACTAAGAGGGACGACATTATTAAGGAAATACTGAATTCAAAGCTGATTAAACCTCCCCGAAAGGCAGGCAGTTATCCCGAACCAAAAAATATTGACAAATCTAAATACTACACCTTTCATCTGAAACACGGCCATACAACTGACGAATGTGTAATTGCCAAGGATCTACTGGAACGTTTGGCACGATAAGGACATCTCGACAAATTTATCGCAGGACATATGCAGAAGAGAACAACATCCAGCTCTGAACAACCTACAGCAGTCCCATCGTCAAGGGAGAAAGATAAAGCTCCAACTCAACCATGGGGAGTGATCAATTGCATTTCGGGAGGTTACGCTGGAGGTGGACATACAAGCTCGGCCAGAAAGCGAACCTACAGAGCTATGTTAGCGGTTGGGGATACTGCTCATAATCCTCAACCAATTCAGGATGTCCCCGAGATGACCTTCGCCCTGACGACTTTAATTGCAGCCACACCAACTACGATGACCTTGTGGTTATCTCCATCCAATTGGGAGACCTAATAGTTCGGAAAGTGCTACTTGATCCAGGGAGTAGCGCTGATGTGCTTTTCTTTGCCACACTTGAGAAAATGAAACTGAGCACTAACATTTTACAGCCATACTCAGAAGACTTGGTTGGATTTTCAGGGGAACAAGTTCCTGTGTTGGGTTCTGTGTGGTTACAAACCACTCTCGGTGAACAACCATTATCTAAGACACAAGACATCCAATATCTCGTAGTAGACTGTTTTAGTTCTTATAATGTTATATTAGGAAGACCTTTTTGAATAGATTTGCTGCCATTGTTTCCACATTTCACCTTTGTGTCAAGTTTCCTGTGTAGGACAACGTCGTCGCAACCATTGACAGTGATTTACACGAAGCTCGGCATTGCTACAACATAAGCCTAAAGTCCATCAAAAGGAACACCGAAGCACGTGTCAACTCAATACAATCCGAACAACCAATCCTAGCAGAGCTAGACTCGAGGGCCGACTTTCAAGAACGCCCCATGCTAAATTAGGATCTGACAAAGGTCACCCTAATCGAAGATCCAACAAAGTTTACTTTTATCGGAACATCAATTGACAATGAAAAGCATTAATTCAAATTTGTTCCACACGCCCAAGCCTTTTCATATACCAAGGTAGACTTAAAAGAGCCACGTTGATTTGGGGGTTCCGTATATCGAGCTATAACTCGTCGATAACCATTTAAAAGCTCAACCTGTCTCCTCCAAGTCAAGCCAAACTTGGGGGCTGTGATATGACCAGTAAAGTCGGTTACGAGTTATATAGCTCGGTAACGCATAATCCTCGGTCGTAACCTAGTATTCATAATAATCAAGATTCATTCTCATCCAATAACGTCGGATATGCAGTTAATTCTTTCCTCAGACGTTACGACTCAGACAAAATGATCAACTTCATCCAACCAGATATAAGGAGAGGAGCAAGAGCTCAAAAGGTAAGCAATCTTTTCAAGAAAAACCTCTACACACATATCTCTTTACTAACTTAAGCATCAGAGTGTCATTGCAGGTACTCACCTCCCCAGTTCTTCCATTGCCGACGTATACTGTGTTCTACCTTGGGAATTTGCCGACCTTCATTGGAGAACAATCTATACCTTGGCGCAAGCAGGCAAGAACAATAACTAATTTTTTCATGGGATTTCAACTAAAAAATTATATCAAATAAAAATTGAAAAAAACACATGTAAAAAACAACAGTACAACATATTCTTATAAATAGGAATTGTTCGAGGTTTATCTCGTCCTTTCTTTTTTGCAAATAAGATATACATTGGAGTCTAAAGAATACTAGACAAGGCGAGTACTTATAAAAAATATTCCGACGCTCAAATCAGCAATAATTCTAAGAAATGAGTGAGAGTGACTTAAGTAAGTATTAGATTTTCATATATATTTTACTTCTACCTAGTTTTATCTGATATAGACTGATGATCTTTTATGAATAATTTTAGTTGTCAAGATATTAGGTAACGTTGGTTGATGTCTATGTCTGCTGTTTGATT
This sequence comes from Arachis hypogaea, assembly GCF_003086295.3. Lineage (NCBI taxonomy): Eukaryota > Viridiplantae > Streptophyta > Magnoliopsida > Fabales > Fabaceae > Arachis > Arachis hypogaea. Next base: position 7,677,651 of record NC_092040.1, on the reverse strand, counting down.
TGGTAAGACACAAATTTTTGAAAGACACTAAATTTGTGTACCTCCAATTTGGTGAGACACTAATTTTTTACTCTTTTATCCTTATTCAATTTTTAAAATTTTAAAATTTGTCCTCTTACCTCCCAAAACCTTTCTTTTTTCTTTTTCTCTTTTAGATTCTACAATCAAATTTGTCCTCCTGTTTTTTTTCAAAAAAAAATTGTATATTTAATTTTTTTATTTATTTAAATTTTGATTAATCTTTGATAAATATTTAGCTTTGTTTTTCAATTTTTTTTAAAAAAGTTTGTATATGTAATATTTGAATGATAATTTGAGATGATATTGGAAGAAATAAAAATATTGAAAGAAATAAAAATTTAATGACGATGACATGCAGTATTTAGAGTCATGAGTATACAATAATAATGATAAAATTTGTGGTTAAATAAAAGATAATTTAGTTTTTTTAAATATTTGTGTGTCTTATTTATTATTTTTGCACAATACATAAACACAAATATTTTATATTTATATTTTTAATATTTACGTCTTTATCACTACTAGAAAAAACGTTTTTCTCGACGTTAAAAATCGACGGCTATTTCTGTCGTTAATATTTATCGACGGCTTGCTGTCGATATTGCTAAAAAAAATAATTAAAAATAAAATATTAAAATCGACAGCGAGGTCGTCGATAATGTTATGATACATAATATTATCGTCACATTATCGACGAACTTGGGGCTGAAAATAATTTTATTTTAAAATTGACGAAAGTGACGTCGATTTTATTAATTAAAATATCGACAACAGTTGCCGTCGATAAATTTTAACGGTCTAGATCATTTTCTAAAACCAAGTAAACGGTATAGATTTAATATATAAAATAGACGCATAGAGTGTCGATTGTTTTTAATTTAAAATCGACAAATCTGCCGTCGATTTTTATCATTAAAAAACACTTACCCAAAACCCTTCCCGCGTCCAGAGAATTCAGGAACACAATTTCCTTTTACCCCAAAATCCCCATTTCAGCACCAACCCGTGTCATTCTCCACTGCCGTCGCTGCTCCGTCACGGTTGCTTTGCCGGCGCTCCTCAACACACACTCTCTCTCAACCATAAACCCTACTCCGACGCCTTACTCAAACCAAGGGTTTTCAGCGAGGTAGAACTCCAGCGAGGGTCAGTTTCCATTCTTTCTTCTTTGTTTAGGGTTTATTCATAAGTTATTCGATTGAACATGCATTTGATAAGAATTGAATGTTGTCAAGGATGACAGGCAGGAGCACGTAATTTGAAAACCCTTATCGTCGCTGGTTCTACTTGCTGTCGCTGCTAGCTCGTGCTTATCCAATGGCTTGGTGAGGGTGAGTTACCTGCTCCCCTGCTTGTGTTTGGATTCTTCCCTACTCCCCTGCTCCCCTACTTAGCTAATTAATTTGTTGATTTGAGGTTTCATATTTTAAATAATTAGTTTGTTGATTGGTTTTTAATGGATGATTTAGTAATTAGGTTTTAAATTTAGATTTTTTAATTTAGTTTGTTTATTGATTAACAAAACATATGGAGGGAGGGAATTTGTAATGCTGAACTGAACACCCAATAATTGTTGCAGTTATCTCAGTTGTTGATATTTTGCTAAAAATGTGCTAGGAATTTAAGATTTTGACCCAAAAACTAGCATGCACAGTAGTTAGATCCACTAGTAAATACTAAATATTATTAGGCTAATAGCTCTCTCTTGATTAAGTTTAAGTTTTCAATTTGGTTAGCAAATATTCTTTGATTCTCTCTCTGTATCTATCTGTGTATGTAGGTAGATTTTGTGTTGCTTTTGATGTGATGTGTTTGAAAAACTTACAACAACAACAACGTGTGTTTAGGTTCTGTATTTGCTATAGGGATATAGAGGCTAAGAAACACAGATAAAGGAGAAAGTCAGGGAGAATATATTCTCATTTGGAATTTACTTACTGTTTTAATGATTAAATATTATATATTTAATCATTTTATATCTCCTATATCAAATTCTGTTTTTATGATTTGTAAACACCTTACTGCAATCACATTTTAAAGCTTTTTAGGTTAATCTTTGAGTAGCCAAATTTCATAAATTCACTCTGGTAGGATAGGTAGAGCTCCATTTCTTAGACATGGAATTGTTTGGTTTGAGTGCTCAAAGGTACTCTAGGAAGATATATCATATTGGCCCCAACAACTTATAACATTGTGTTGGCTGTTTAGTTTGGATGATGCAGTACAACTTCTAGGAAGAAAATTTAAAACACAGGATATATCATATTAGTTCTCTTTTGTATCTTACTTTGTATTGAAATTGACATCTTATTGGACCTTCTATTTATTAGAAATGGAACTTAGGAATTTCCATAACCTATAGGTTGACTCTCCAATCTTCATATTATTTTGTTTTTATTCTGGCCTATTTTGAAGATGCTCTGGCCTGCAATAAATTAAATGGCATTCATTGTCAACACATATAGGAAATAAATTCTTCATTTGCTCATACATATGAATTTCCTGTTCTTGGTCATAGGCCTATCATTTTCTATTGCAGCCGTGTTGAACACGAGGGCATTGCAAGCATTTGAATCTCTTGATGCTAACACTTACAGGTCTGTAAAACTTTCTAATTCTGTTTTTGTTGATTAGTTATTCTCTCAGTTACTTAATGATTAATCAGGTTATGGAGTATGAGTTGATAACCAGTAATGAGTCTTGAAACTATGGGTCTTATATTCTCTCTAATTTTGTAGCCTGTGCCACACTACTCTCATCTGATCTCATCTGCCATTCATATTTAACCATCTATCTGCATCTATCTTTCTTATTAAATGACACATGCAGAGGAGAAATTAATAATAATAATTATACATATTTAATAATTATTTGATGTGATGAAACTCATCTCATCTCATCATCTTAATAATATGCTCTTTTTTGAAAGCTTAATTTCACTTTCATATTTAATAGTACTATGTGCTAAATATTACTTTGTTTCAACGGTTTGTGTATCTGATAAATATTACATGATTGGAATGCAAGCCTGGAATCACGGAATTTGCGTTGCTTTCTCCTTCTTCACTTGCCTTAATCTTCCTCTTTCTTTTTTTATTTTCTATTTTTTTTTCAATTATATATTTGGATTGAGTCCTGACTCAATGAAGGTCTCCTAAATACATATGATTATCATTATTAGAGTTTAATTTTGATAATCATCTTATATTGATATTTAATTGTATATGTAATTGATATTTAATTTTGATAATCATCTTCTACAAAACTGACATAATTCATAACAGAAAGGAGTTGAAGAAGAGATTGAGCAACAGATTCCATTTACACTATCATAAGTATTGGTAGAGCTTAAGATTTCCAGAAAAGCTATTCAAGGTTTAACCTTCTACTTTTTTATTTATTTATTATCTCTGTTAAACTATTGAGTTTTAATTTATCTTCATCTTTATTATCTCTGTTAAATTATTATGCATGCTTATCTATACTTATTTATATATGCTTGTTTGTGTAAACCATTCATGGTGGAAGTATAAATTATATTCATGATAAGACTTTTATTTGTTGTGGTTTCTCGTTGAAAAAAAAATTAAAAAGTGAATATTATCCCTTTGATATGTAGGAAATTAAATTCATTAATAATGGAAAACCAGAACCGAAGTTGGATGTATGATAGAACGTATGATCAGAGGCGGGGTCTTAAACCCAGTTTTATTAAAGGGGTAAATGAATTTGTGGATGCGTGTATTAGAACTGATGAATTTCTCAGAGGAGGTTTAGTTAGGTGTCCATGTGCCAGATGTCAATGTGGGACATTTAAACAGTTGATCGACATTAAGATTGATCTATATACTCATGGGTTTAAACCTAATTATTGGGTTTGGACAGAGCATGGAGAAGAGATACCCACAGAGAATCAGATTAGGATAGAAGAAGATATTAAAAGTAGCTCTGAATTAGGTGGTGTTACATGGGAAGAAAATTTTGATCGTTATCATGAGATGGTTGTTGATGCTTTGCAACCTGAATTTCATATGTACATGCAACCAACAGTGGAGGAACCAAATCGAGATGCTAAGAGATTTTATGACCTCTTAGATTCAGTTAGTAAACCCTTGTGGGAAAATTGTATCCATTCACGATTGTCACTTGCCAGTAGGATGCTGAGTATAAAATCAGAGGAAAACCAATCCCAGGGATCTTTTGACCAGTAGGCAACTTTGTTTAGAGAAATGCAAACAACTGCAAATGAAATTCCTGCTAATTACTATGAAGCTAAGAAAATTGTTTCCCAACTTGGGTTTAAGGAGGTTAAGATAGATTGTTGTGTCAATGGTTGTATGATATATTACAAAGAGGACAAAGATCTTAGACAATGTAAATTTTGTGGGGAGCAGAGATTTAAGCCTAGGAAGGGAAAAAATAAAGAGGTGCCATATAAAAGAATGCATTATTTGCCATTGATTCCAAGGCTACAAAGGTTATATGCATCAATGAGTACTGCCCCTCATATGTTGTGGCATCACCAAAATCGCAGAAATGACGACGTAATGACACATCCTTCCCATGGTGAAGCATGGAAACATTTTGATACCAAGCATCCTCATTTTGCAAGCGAACCGCGTAATGTTAGACTTGGACTTTGTTCTGATGGGTTTTCTCCTAATGTTCATTTTAGCACACCGTACTCTTGTTGGCCTGTTAAAGTTACCCCTTATAACCTTCCACCTCATATGTGTATGAAAGACCCTTTTTTGTTCCTAACGTGCATCATACCCGGAAAAGAAAATCCCAAAGCAAAAATTGATGTTTATCTTCAACCATTGATAGATGAACTTAAAGAGTTATGGGATGAAGGCGTCCTAACATACGACATTCATAGCAAGAGGAATTTTCAGTTAAAGGCTGCATTAATGTGGACAATTAACGATTTTCCTGCTTATGGAATGTTGTCTGGTTGGAGTACAGGGGGAAGGTTAGCATGTCCAGTATGCATGGAGGATACCAAGGCCTTTTGGTTAGATTATGGCGGAAAGAATTCGTGGTTTGACTGTCACAGGAGATATTTACCTGAAGGTCATCCTTATAGGCGTAATAAAGTTGGTTTTAAGAAGAATATTGAGGAGGATGAAGAACCTCCTATTTGGCTTAGTGGCGAACAGGTCTGGGAAAGAGTTAGACACTATCCTAAAATAGTTGACACAGGAGGACAAGTGAGATTGAGCGGATATGGGGTGGAACACAATTGGACCAAAAGGAGTATATTTTGGGATCTCCCATATTGGAAAGATCATTTGGTTCGTCATTGTTTGGATCTAATGCATATTGAGAAGAATGTTTTTGATAACATAATGAATACCGTTATGGATACTGAAAGAACAAAGGACAATGAAAAGGCAAGGTTAGACATGGCTGTGCTTTGTAAGCGACCAGATTTGAATTTGGTGCAGGTACGCGAAGGTCATTGGGCAAAGCCTAAAGGCAACTATGTCTTGACACTCCAACAACGAAAAAATATTTGTAAATGGGTACAAGAGTTGAAAATGCCAGATGGATATGTTTCAAATTTACAAAGGTGTGTTGATGTCAAGGGAGGAAAATTGTTTGGGATGAAAACTCATGATTGTCATGTATTTATGGAGTGTTTGCTTCCGTTAGCCTTCAAAGAGTTGCCAGACCACGTGTGGAAACTGTTGACCGAAATAAGTCAATATTTTAGGGACCTTTATTCATCTACTCTTCGGGTTAGCGATCTTGTACAAATGGAAGCTAATATTCCTGTTATTTTGTGCAAGTTAGAAAGAATTTTTCCACCTGCCTTTTTTGACGTAATGGAGCATCTACCAGTTCACTTGGCATATGAGGCATGTGTTTGTGGACCAGCTCAGTATAGATGGATGTATCCATTTGAGCGTGAAATAGGCATGTATAAGAGATCAGTGAAGAATCGGGCTAGAGTAGAGGGTTCAATTTGTCAAGCATACCTGGCTAGAGAGACATCAAGTTATTGTTCTTATTACTTTGAGCCACATGTCATGTCTAAGAGAACAAGGCCGAATCGGAATGATGATGGTGGTGTAAGTTCATCTGAGCCTACCCTTTCTATTTTTGATCAACCGGGTGTTCCTGGGGGAGCCAACAACCGGGTCTAAGAGAGATCTTTGTTTTATATTCTTATTTTTTAGCTTAATGTTCAATGTCCAATAGAAAGATAGAAAGGGGGAAAGGGTCCTATTTGTTTATTGAGTTTTGTTCATAGAAATGATTAGGCATACCCATTCACATCTGATTAATAGTTCTTAAAACCAAAACTGCACAAGACATGAAAATTAACATTTGAGTATGATGTCATATACAAGAAGCTACTGAAAAGCTTCGTAAGTTCAACACCCACACACATAATAGATACATGCTTTATAAAAGGATTTTTATAATATTACAACCATTATTGTATTTCACACTACTTGCAACTAAGTATTTATCTAATTCTCCTTCAAATAGTGTAGAGTGACATTTGCTGTGTTATAATCATAGCAGAAAAGCCTTTAACTAACTGATTACTATTTTGAATTTGTGGCTCTTGCTAATAGAACTATCATAGACCCTCTTGCTAATAGAACTTTTCTTCTTCTATCACTAAAAAAGTAATCTTAGCTTTTATGGTATGTGATATACTACTAGTAGTATACTTACTAGTTAGTTTGGCAGTGTTTTTGTCTCAACAATTTTAACATTTATTTTAAGTGATATTGTAAAATGTGATTTTTTTTATTCCAATGATTAAAACTACCATACCTAAGTCTCATTATTGATACGGAAGGGGATTTTTTTAAAATAGAAATGCTTTGACATTATTGATACGGAAGAGGATTATATCTATCAAGCTTGGAGGTTTAGGGCTGCCAAGCGCTTGCGAGGTATGCTCCATGCCATTCGCAAAAAAGGTGCCCGTCCATATTGGATCCCACCAGAAGTTCTTGGTGAATTGATGAGACGTTGGGACACTGATGCCTATAGACAATTACAGGCGAGAAATACAGCTGCCAGGAAATCGACTCGAGGTACTTTCCTTCACACTGCAGGAGGCACCACCTTTCCAGAAGCGAAGTTACGCTTGGTAAGTTGTTTATAGACAATCTTTATTATGATATTTGCTGTTCTGTGAATGGTGATAGTTGCAAATGTTATGTTCCATGATACTAATAAACACACGTATTGCCTGTCTTTGCATAATTGGGGATGCAAATGATGTGATGAACTGATTCCACTGATTCCCTGGACTATCATCATTAAGCTCCCATAAAGCATTGGCTGGTCTTACCATGTTTATTACTATGAAATGAATCCAGTTATTTGGACATAATAGGGTGTTTAGATATGCATTCGCCTGGCCTTTGTAGGATAGACCTGAAACAGCTTGGGATTTAGATATTATATACTGTCAAAATAACAGGGCAATCAAACTGAAACGTGTTTTTTGTTTGCATTAATAGATATTATTAGAGTTTATTAAGTACTGTTGTACTTACTATGATTCAAGTTACATAGCAGTAATATTAAGTTCTTGATTGTTATTTCCTTGTATTTTATTGCTGCACAATGCTAATATACATAGTGATATCTTCCTCTCACTCAATGGCTATTCTTAATTATATTTAAGGGAGTTAAGCATATTTGTTTTTGTTCTTAATAGATTTATTTCAATAATCACACAAACAAAATATACACATAAATGAAATCCTTTTATTAGAAAAGTAAACATGTTGGTTAAAGTGAGGGAGAAATATTTTGATTTTTAAAATGCAAACGTAAAAGCTCTGGTTAAATCACTTACCATCTTTATTAATACACCTTGGCTGAAAAATAATGTTATCGATTTTCATTTTATTTGGTAATTTGATATGTAATAGTTATTCTGGTTTCTGTACGCATACGCATAAATCATTTTGATACTTGTAGGTTTTAACGAGTTAAAGTAGTCAATGTATGTAACAAATGCGACTCAGATATGAGTAAATTGATTTGACTCACATTAAAAGGACTAATTAGAGAAAGAGAAAGAGAATCTAATATATAAACTCTGAAAAGCACGTCCCATAGTTGGGTTGGAAGTGGACTAGGCTTTTAAAATGAGTGTCCCGTGAGCACCAGTTATAGTCATGTTATGTGAATTCAATTGTTTATTTGCTTTCAGCCACATCAATTCTCTGTTGCGTGATGTTTTCTTGATGTCAAAGATCAATGAATAATATGCATGTAATTGATGAGTGTGTAGTTGTGAGCAATTGAATAGTGGCATCTATCTACTCATGATTCATCAGATCTATACATATATATTATTCCCAACTACCACCCAGCTACCAACCAACCTTATTAGCCCCATACAAACTGAATAAATCTATATGAATACATCCCATATTTGTTGATAATTTGGTTACATTATGTAGAATCATTCGCTTGGAAGACCATCACGTATGGATGAGTTTTTTGAGCACACTCATACTCGCAAAGAGGATAGGACTTAATGGGTTGATGAACACTCCCGAAAGACAAAGGTAACTTACCTTTATTAATTGTAACTATTTTGTTATCTAATTGTTATGCATTATTGATACTTATAGTAGTTTATCAATCATTTTTGTTCATTGTAGGATATATTTCAAGAGCGTATGTTTCAGGCTGAGCAAGAGCGGCAGGCTGCTATAGAGGCTGGTGTAACTGATCAACCGCCTGTCTCTGAAGAAAGCATATGGATTGAGACAGTGGGTGGAAAACGAAGAGGTAGGGTATATGGCATGGGTGAGGTAAAGAACTCTTCCATGGTGCGGCCTCGAGTTGATGGGCCAACCACGACCACTAGTGCTGATGTTTTGGATCTTAGAGAACGAATCATAATACTCAATAGGGAAGTTGAACAACATGCCGCTAAATATAGAGAGCTTGAAGACCGCTACCAAAGGGAGAAAAGAGAGTGGCAACAGACTGTTGAATCCTTGCGTGAGGATCTCAACACCAGTAACTCACAGATGGATCAATTTAGTCATCAGTTGAGCAGTTTGACTGAGTATGTGAGAGCCATGGGTCCTAGTAGTTCTGGATCACGTGTTCCCCCACCTCCTCCTTTTACTTTCCCAAGCTCTCAGAAAAGCACAGCCCCAACCCCAGGTAGAAAACTCCCACCTATTCTGTAGCGACCAGGACAACCACAGAGTTCTCAAAGGAAGGATGATTCTGATGATTTTGATGACTCAGATGATTATTTAGACGAGTATGAGTAGGTTATTTAATTACTTTACTTTGAATATTTTATATTATTAGTAGATTGCAATTTAAACGAATATAACTCTAAGTTTAGTTATTTATCTTGTCTTGAGTCTTTTAGAGGGTTATTTATTATTTTGATAAGTTTGTAAACTCATTATCTAATATTTAGTATAAATTTTATTTTTATATTTAAAAGTTTATTTGTATTAATGGTTTACTATTTTTAAAATAAAAAAAATAAAACATATAACTATTAAAATCGACGGCAAAGTTGTCGCTTTTAAAAGTTAAAATAGACAAATCTGAATAATTAAATCGACGGCAAAGATGTCGATTTTATTCAAGCACATATCGACGGCCCTGACGTCGATTTTATTAAACATATTATAGACAAAAGTGACGTTGATTTTATTGAGTTAAATATCGACAAAAAGGCCGTCGATTTTATTGAATCAATTATCGACAAAGTGGACGTCGATTTTAAATAGAAATATCGACGGCAATGTTGTCGATTTTATTAAGAACGTAAAATTCTCACACCCATATTACAGACGGAACTAACGTCGATTTTATTAAATTATTATCGACGGCCACGGAAGCCGTCGATTTTATTAGCATTTTGAAAAATCGACAGGCTTTATAGCGACCAACTGCACCGTCTATTTTGCCGTCGAATTTCAATATTATCGACGGCTAAGCCGTCGATTTGACCGTCGATTTTAACGACGTTTCTTGTAGTGTATGTCTATATCTCATTCTATACATTAACTAAACCAAACTTTAATAAACATATATGTGGTTGTTATTTGCAGCGTCCTAACGTCTATTTTAACTTTTTCTTAGGACTAAAATTATGGTATAATGGTCGATTTATGCATAACAACATTAAAATGATTGTTTATGAGTCATAAAAATTTTAATATTCTTTTAGCCTAATATCTAAAATATAAATTATAACCGCCGAATTATGGTGATCAAATCACAACTCATACAAAATTCTAAAAAACCAAGACTAATTTATTTACATTATATAGATCAAACTTAAATGAGAAATAAAGAAACGAAATAAGAATTTCAAGACATTAATATGTAACTGAAATGTAAAATACATACGGTAAATACTATGGTGTCTATAAGATGGTGCTTATTTATTAAAAAAAATTAAAAGTTATTATTTTATTTAAAAAATATAAAAATAAATAATTTTTAAAAAATTAAAATTTATTATAAAAAATAAATTAAATAATATTTAGACAAAAACTCATAGACATCATAAAATTAGCCAATACATAATTGAATTGAAATGATATCGGAATGATGGTAGAAAGAACAGTACTCAAACAATCAAGTTGTAAATTCTTAGTCGAAGAAACTAATTGGTTTGTGTGTTAGGTGACTATTCTACAGTTGACAGATAAACAAACTCTATCGCAACATGAATGACATGTGTCACCTATACATTCGTCATATGTTAATTGAGCATGCCAAGATTTGGATTCAAATTTCGAATTTTAAATCAGTCAACTCCGTTCTTGTACAAAATCCTCTTGTCTAATTAAAGATAATCACATGAAAAGTTTCGATGCTCGTTTGACAATATTTTTTGCATTATTGTTGATTTTTATTTTTTCAGTCTGCTCAATCGCTTATTTTATTATTAAAAAGTTGAGTAATTTAATAAATTTTTAGTTTTTATATTAAAATTAAAATAATTTTATAAAATAGTCAATGATAACATTAAAATAATAAAAATAAAATAAACATATATCATTTATCTAAAAATAATATAATTGTTCATACTCTGAACCAATAGATAAAAACCAAGCTCAATAAAGATGAAAGATCCACTTAAAAAGATGACCTCTACCACATATCCGACCTTTTTACGATGAGAAAGGACAGCTAATGCTTATATAAGTAAGTAACTGTCTCTCCGAATCTCTTAAACTATCTCTATCTTCTCTAAAAGATAAGATCCCAACAAACTCCCAAGATAAAAGGAACGGTTATTCATCAAGAAAAGATGGAACTACTCCAACAAAGGTGGTTATCAATTCTACTATAAGTACACTGGCATCCCATAGGTATAATTCACGTTCTAATCTACTAAAAATCTGCTTAAAACCCTTGCTAACTTAAACATCGGAGTCTCTTGCAGGTACCACCCGCCACCTCCTCACGAGGAATTCAGACAAGCGGCACCTCGACACCAAAGAGGTCGGACGCTGCCATACTAAGCGATCTAGATCTCACGTTCAGGCCCAAATTAACGTTTTAGGTAACCCTCGTAACATTGGCGCCGTTGTCGGGGACCTGGAATTCTCTCTCTGACAAATGGTGGACCATGAGCATAAAGAAGGCCACACGACATCTGAATTTGAGCAAGAAGCTCAGCCAGAAGGCTGGGCCCTCGTGCTTCCTCCTCCACCACAACACCAAGGGCCTCACAGGGAAGGCACCTCAGAAAATCCTCATCCAAGGAGAATCCATTATGAAGTCCACCATCCCGAAGATGAGGACCGCCCTCATACAATCGAGATCCTGGACCTGGTTCATGGCCAGGGGGATCGACTGCAATAGCTCGAACATGAGGCTGAACGACAATGAAAAGTAGACCGGGAGTTACAAAGAGAAGTGAGATGACGGAATGAGCTAGAAGACAAGCTTCGAAAGCAAGAAGCCGATCTTCAAAACAGGAGTAATCGAACAGATCGGAAAGAAAGCCCCCTAGGTGGAGAAGACCCGTTCACGGAAGAGATCATGAGGGCCAAAGTTCCCAGGAATTTCAAATCTCCCGACATGAACCTCTATGACGGAATATCAGACCCAAGCTACCACCTCAGTAATTTCAAAAGCAGACGTACCTGGCCGATGCTTTCGACGCCACCTGTTGTAAAGCCTTCCTGACTACTCTAACGAAGGAGGCTATGAAGTTGTTGACCGAAAATATTTTCGATAAGAGTAAGTTTAATCGTAATAAGTCAAGTGTGATTTTTGGAGAAGACACGCGTACGAGTATGAAGATTGAAAGTAATCAGCGTGGATTTGGGTTTCGATTGTTTTGTTGATCGAGTAAGCTAAATTGAGTAGGAGACTCGATTCAAGAAATCGAGTAAGGCCTTCGAAGTGCTGGTCGAATAGTTGTGGAAGCGAGAAGGCTAGTGGCTTCTATCACATGAGAAAAATATGGGAAATATCAACAATCACGCAGTGAAAACGGTTACCAAGAGGAATTGCATTTCAAAATTTGTAATTTTATTTAATTGTAATTAATTGTGATTTAATTGACCGTTATGTAAGATAGCCTATAAATACTAGGAAAGTAGGAAGTGTTAGGGAATAAGAGTTGGAACTTTTACTCAGAAAAAACACTCTAGCACTCTCACATCCCAGGAAATTCCTGAGTTTGCATTCGAGTTACATTTTCTGTAGGGTTCTTTCCACCTTCTTCCTCTTTCAATTTGTTTTTTTTTCTCTAAATTTAACATTTCAATTAATCTCATTTACTAAGTGTTCTCTACTTTCTCTGTTTAATTTATCCTTCTACATTTTATCGCTTATGTTAAAAGTTCTTTGATTTAATTAAAGGCATTTTTATTGTTTTCTTTCAATTCTGATGCAAACATTTTCATTTACCATGTAATTAGTTTTTGAAAACTTTAATTTCTATGTTTTATTTATTAATTTATGAATTTTCTTTATCTTTATTTTCAACATTGGTCTAATCGAAGACGCTTTGATACACTTCTAAAAAACTGGTACTTGCACAGAAGAGTAGGTTTCGCTCCCAGATCACTAGATATCGAACCACCATCGACAAAACAGAGGTGCTTCGATAACCTACCACCCAGACAAAACCAAACACACTCCGAGCTTGTTGGGAGTTAAGCAAGAAGTCAGTTACTCAGCGAGACCCTTCGCGACTATATGAAAATGTTCAACAACGCCTACTTGAAAATTCAAAATTTGCCCACTAAAGCCGTAATCACGGGCTTAGTCAATGTCTTAGAGAGGAGCCCTTCTCCCAGTCAACATCCAAACGACACTTGACTTCTTTGAACGAGGTTTAAGAAAGGGCAGAGAAATATATCAACATAGAGAAAAATTTTCGACTCAGTAAACTTTTTTTGCAAACAAACCTGCCCTACTATCCTCGGAAAAAGGTAAAAGAGCCCAAAAAGAGAGAAGAACAGAACATGAAAAAACCCAGAAAGTACCATAATTACACTCCTTTAATGGTCTCTCTGGTGGATGTGTACAAAGAAATATGCCACATGGAGAAGCTTCCACCCCCTCGTCCAATTAAACACCTGAAGGCTGGAAGTAGGGGAGAATATTGCGAGTATCATAAGCTGTATGGACATTCTACCAATGAATGTTACGACTTGAAGAATGTCATAGAAAAGTTGGTCAGAGATGGCCGACGTGACAGATTTCTGGCCGACAGATCGGTCGACCCGAGGAAAGAAGATGGGAAGAGTCAATAGTAAACTAAAAGACTAGAAGAATAAGTGTCTCTTCCTTGCAGGGATATTGACCCTAGCCCAAGCCACCATCAGTCCGACCTTAAACTATCACATGCAACCAGGGATATTGACCCTAGCCCAAGCCACCATCAGTCCGACCTTAAACTATCACATGCAACCAGGGACGGATCCAGAAATAATATCATGGGGGGGCCAATAACATATATAATATTAAAAAATTATGCAAAAAATTATATAATGTAAAATACATTACAAAAATATACTGATAGAGAATATATTTTAAAGTATAAAAAATATGTATGTACTTTTTATTAACGAAGTAGTCGATTCTTCGTTTCATAAAATTTATCGATAATAGAATTTGTGTCAAATTTTTCAGCAATTTTTTTCAATATAATTAAAAGACAATTAGTAAGAAATTTATCTTTTGTTTTGTTTGTAAATTATTCTTCACAATATTTATAGCTGAAAAAGAACTCTCAGTTGTAGTAGTTGAAACAGAAAAAATTAATATCAAATGAATCAATAAGAAGTTTCACGAGAAGAAAAAAATCTACTTTATGAAATTTATAAAATTTTATTTAATTAAAAATATTAGGAATAATATTTTTTCATATTTTTTTTAAAATTGTTACTTACTTTTTAAATATTAGAAATCATTAATATTTAGATTAGGCTGGACTTTTATTTATATTAGACTAAATACTAAATAAATTTTTTAAAAAATTAAATCATACTTAATAACTCATTACTATTAATCCCTCTCCCCCGCGTTCGCGCGCGCGCGTGTAAGTCCGTCCCTGCATGCAACAGGATAGAGTGCCAAAAAATATTTTGTTAAGAAATTGAGAAGCTTCAAAGATAATTCATATGGAAAAAAGAGGTCAATCAAAAGAAAATATGTTTGATCAACTGAAAAAATGTTTTGCCTTCCGAAACATGAAGGGGGAATAGGATTTAGGAAGCTCTAAAAAATAAACAACGCTTTCCTAATTAAAATTCTATAGCAAATAAAACAAGAACTTGACAATTTATGGGTAAAGGTCCTAAAACATAAGTACTATAGAAGGAATCAAATTGGCAGCAGCACAACTGTAAGAAATTCAGATTCAAATCTTTGAAAGAAACTTATCAAATTATGACCTATTTTCCAAGAGAATTCAACATAATTTATAGAAAACGCGAAAGTAGCCAACTTTTGGAATGACAATTGGATGAGTGAAAAAGGATTACTCAGGGACCAAGCCTTGAACCAGAACATTGACAACCACAGTAAGGTGAAAGATTAGATCAACCTTAGGAGAATGGAACAGAGAAGAACTCAGAGTCAGCTCACCTAATGCAATTGTCCAAAAAATTTTAGCTATGCCCCTCCCACATTTGGATGGCGATAATACTAAAAGAGGCTGAAAGCACACGAAAGATGGAGAGTTTTCAACTGCATCAACATACAATGTCTTAAACAAATTGTCGAAATCAAATAGAATTATATGGAGCTTAATTTGAGACTGAAAAAGTTCGTAGAGAGCCAAAGTCTTCATGTGGACCACAATACACAGAAGAATTTTAACTAATGAAAGAAAGGCTAGAAGTTTCGGGAGAAACGGAGACTGAAACTACTGCCAAGAAACCCAGAAAAATTGTCTGCATATTTTCAGGGATTGTCCGAGAGTCTTTACTATTTGGATCCAATTTTTAGAAACACCTAAATTACAAACCTTCTTCAACCTTGAATGAAAAAGATTGCGTAGAAGTTAACCTAACTCAACAATAAGGGAAGAATAGAGATATAGAATGGAAGGACCTATTCATTGTTATTTGCTGGAGACTATGGTATTGGAGAAATAGAGAAGCTCCTGAAGATAATTAGAGAAGACCAAATCAATTATATACAGAAACCAGAAATCAAATTCAGAAAATTAAACAAGCTATGAAAATGAGTTACCCGATAAAGAGCGCAAGAAGGTAGGAGATCAACGTCAAGTAAAAACCGCCGACAAATGGGTGAATGAAACTCAATTCAGATGGCGGTGTAAGAGAATCCCGGCAGAGTGGGGTGTAACGGTTTGCTGAGAAACAGAGAAAGAAGATGGGTGGCTGGTTTCACGTACAACATCAGAACCTACACAGCATATACGGTAGAGTTCTGGATTGTTGCGAAGGGTCTGAAGATGGGATAGACTACGAGCATAAGGAAGGTTGTGGTGGAATGTGACTCAGCGGCTATAATAAAGCTCATGGACAGTGATAAAAATCTGGAAAGTCACTCAATTCTCTAGTTAAAATATTTTTACACTAAAAAAATGATTGGAAAATTTTTTTTGTTCATATTTATAGAGAAACTAATAGAAGTGTTGATTTTTTGGCAAGGAGAAGTTTAGAAATAGAAAAAAAAAATTTGTTTTGGGACTTATCTTTCATAAATTTAATAGCCATTTTCAATAAAGATTACAGAAAGACCTTTTTATCCTGTATTATTTATATTTATTTTTTGACGTTTTTAATTCCATTTTAATACCAAAAAAAATATATTTAACAGTAAATTTTGAATTTAGTCAAATAGTCTTATCTCTCGTTCTCTTTGCTCTCAACTTAACTTGAGTTCTTGATAGCATTTTTTACAAGAAAGCACATTCACAAACCGTAATGTGAAAAGCAAATATTATGAAGGGAAACATTAAATCTATTAGTGATTCCGAGTGTAAGCAGCACCTTTTTCTCTTGTTTTGGGTCGAAGCAAATAGAAATGGGCTTAGGCTAAAATGTAAAGCATTAGCCAGCTTGCAATAATTATTTTACCTACCTCCAAACGAACCCTCAAATGCCGCTGAACACATTTATGATCAAAGGCCCAAACTATTAATTCACCAGAACTAAACTACATTCATACCTCCACACCCAACATTAATACCACAATAGTAATTGTAGCACCAAACTATGTTTTAATCTTGTTTCGTAACATTTTTTTATATTTTTTTTAACTGGACCACCTTATCTTCCAACTTTACATATTCATATTCCAACACTTAAGTCTTATTTTTCAGATATAATAATTACTTGAACGTGAGATTCTTACCTCCCAAATGTCGTTACGTTACAGATAGACTTTAAAGGATCATAAACTATTCTTCTGCAATTTATGGCCGAATCATCACTAACAATCAAGAACTATTCATGGTAAAAATTCTTTGTAGGCTTTGATCAGAATTTCATATCTGGGCTTTGAACTCAAAGTTTTTAATTACAACAAGTTCAAATATCCCCTCCCAAACTAGTTATTATATATTTAAATATAAATATATATATATTAATTAATTTATTATTAAAATGTATTTTATATAAATGATTGATTTAATAGTTTATCTTTTTTTATATATAACGTGGTTGTTTTTCTTTGTTTTTCTCCCCTTATGGCTTTCTTGCCATAAAGGTTATTCAATCACTTATTTGATAGATAAAAACAAATTGAACACGATAAGATACCACTTAATTAATTTTTAATGTCAATATTCTCTTGACTAATTAAGGATATAAAAATATTGAGTGCGGTTTTCAACAATAAGAGGAGAGGAGTCTAAGGAAGCAATAAGAATTATATAATTAAATATGCATATACGTACTTGTTTCCTTCCGTTTTGCTCAAGTAATTAGGTTGAATTATCTGTGATAGAATAGAGGAGTTTTTATTTTTTAAAGTGAAAAAATTGTACAACACAAAGTAATAATTAAGAATGTAACATTTAAACTACTAAAATTTGTAAATTAAAAATTTTAATTTGATTTCAACAATAACCTTAAAGAATATTTAGTGAGATTCACTCAAAATTACTAATATATTTGGTTTTCAAATGTTTAAATGAACTTATTTAATACAAAATTGATAAGAAATTAAAGATGAATTCTCCAAGACACCTATAATTAATATCTATAAATTCGATAAATTATAATTTATATATTTAATAATCTCAAGAATAATAAAAAAGGTTAAATAAATATAGTGAACATTTGAAATCAAATTAAAAATTTGAATTTGTTTTTCATACAGGATCATGGAAAAGAATTTTTATACGTACATATATATAATGATGTAATATTATTACATCAACAAAAATGATTCATTTTTAAATTTATTATTTAAAAAATTATATGAACACTTTGATCCGTTACTCAAGAATTAAGAGGATTATTGTACATACATAATGAGTTATAATTATTCGACCCAACCAAGTTGGGTTGGTCTAGTGGTTAGCTCACTAGTCCGCTTAAGCAAGTGTCGGGGGTTCGAATCTCGCCTTGTGCATGCAGCAACCCATTGGCCAGCGGCAAACCCTTAAATGGAGCTCAGTACCGCGACGGATTAGTCCTTGACCTGCCGGGTTGGGGGATACCGTGGGAAACAAAAAAAAAAAAAAAAAAAAATTATTCGACCCTAATTATTGGGATTATCTAAAACGAGTTCAACCATTATGTGCTTATTGAATGAGCCACATTTATATAGACCATTAGATTTTATTAGATGAAAATCAAAGGCTAATATAAAACAAGAGCATTGATAGACTCTAATAAATATAGAATATCCTAGTACATAAATAAATACTTTAAATAGCAATACTTTAATACACAATACTTTAAATGGCAACAAAATCTTTTATTCTTAAATAACTAAATATAAAATATATAAATATAAAATATATGAGTATTTTTTATTTAATAAATTAATTATTATGCAAAACTTTTTTATAATATTAAAAAATTATATTAAAATAATATTTTAAATAATAACATAAAACTATAAAATCATTAAAATTTATTTTATATTACTTGATAAATAATTAGATTATTATATTCAAAATTTATTAACTAACTACTTTTATTAAAGATATTATTATATAATATGATTTTTTATAAAAATAATTTTAAAAAATAATTTATTTAAAATATTATATATAATATATGAAAATATTATTTTTTATTTTTTTATTTTTTTAGAAAAACAAAATAAATAATATAATTTTAAATACATACCAAATAAAAAAGTTAATATTTTCATGTATTATATATAACGTTTTAAATAAATTTTACTTTTACAAATATTTTGATAAAAAATTATATTATATAATAATATATTTAACAAAGTAATTAGTTAATAAATTTTAAATATAATAAACTAATTATTTGTCAAGTAATATAAAATAAATTTTATTTATTTTATATTTTTATGTTATAGTTTAAAATATTATTTTAATATTATAAAAAAATTTATATATAATAATTAATCTTAATGAATAAAAAAACTTATATTTTTTGTATTTATATTTTATATTTTTTAAAATAAATTTTTTTTATCTTTATATAATAAAATAAGTGATAATCTTCTTTTATATATATATATATATATATATATATATATATATATGTTAGGGGTGGTAAAACCGGTCGAATTCGTCGGGCCGATCCGCCGAACTCGCTAAAAAATGTGAGTTGGGTTAGAATTTGAAACCTGTCAAATTAAAAAAATTCGCTAAATTATGTATATATGTTCTAACTTCTAATTATGTGACTTTATTTATTTTATTTTATAATTTCGTATATATGTTGAAATTATGTGACTTATTTTTTAAAATAAAGATGGTTCTATTGACAAATATTATTTTAAGCTAATTTATTGAAGTTAAAAATTTTAAAAATAATAATAAAAAATTATATTATAATTTGACTATTTTTTATTTGTAATTAATTGTTTAATTATTATTTTTTAGTTAATTTTAATTAATTTTATTTTTCAAAAAAAAAAAACAAAGTCAAACGACTAGCATTTTGTACCAACTTTAGTTGGCAGGACGGGCTGGCCCGTCCCGCTTAAGGTGCAGGCCTAGGTGAGGCGGGGCGGGTTGGAACGAGCCGACCCGCATTGCCACCCCTAATATATATATATATATATATATATATATATATATATATAGGGGTGGCAAGCGGGAAAGCCCGCCCCGCCCCGCCTAGTGAGGCGGTCCAAAAATCCTAGCCCTCCCCGCCTAACGGCAGGCATAGCCCGTCAAATATCCTCTCTTTTTTTTTTTACTTTTAACTATTAAATAATATATATAAAGGCATAAAAAAATCTGTCATATTTTTTACTTTTAACTATTATAATTTCTAAAAGTTATAAACAAATTAGAATTTTGTTATTCACAAATATTAAAGTCTTTGTAATTATAAATATCTAATAAATATAAATATAAACCAAGTTTTCATCCAAAACATAATTATAAATATTGTTCCCAAAGCAAAATAAACATAATCTAAAACATAATTATAAATATTGTCTCTAAAACAAAATAAATATAATCCAAAACACACGATTTTCATCTTCATTCTCTTGTAAGTTAGGTTGGGGGAAGTTGGGTTTTGGCAAAAAAAATTGTAAAAATGCCTCTTGCTAAAAATAATAAGCCTGGCCCGTCCCGCCAAAATCCGTAGTTTAAGCGGTGCGAGTTAGGCGGTCCTAATTTTTCAGCCCAACCCGCTTTTTTTGGCGGGTTACGCGGGCCGACCCGGCGAGTTTAGGCCGGTTTGCCACCCCTATATAGATATACTATTTAGTAATTTTTTATATATTAAATAATTATAATTATATAATAACATTAAAATCAGAAAACATATTAAATCTATTGCAGTATAACTATTTAAAATATCATTTTTATATAATCTTTTAATATTATAAAAAAATTATGCATAAAAATTTTGTGGGTTTGGCAAATTTTTTAATTTGACCGGTTTCAAATCTTAGTCCGACCCACCTTTTTTAGCAAGTTTGGCGGGTCGGCCCGACGGACTCGACCCGTTTTGCCACCCCTAACATATATTAAGAAAATTATCACATATTTTACTATATAAAGGTAGAAACTTTTTATTCTAAAAAATATAAATTAAATAAATACAAAAAATATAAATTTTTTTATTCATTAAGATTAATTATTAAGATTAATTATTATGCAAATTTTTTATAATATTAAAATAATATTTTAAGCTATAATATAAAAATATAAAATAATTAAAATTTATTTTATATTACTTGACAAATAATTAGATTATTATATTTAAAATTTATTAACTAATTACTTTATTAAATATATTATTATATTATATAATTTTTTATCAAAATATTTGTAAAAGTAAAATTTATTTAAAAGGTTATATAAAATACATGAAAATATTAACTTTTTTATTTAGGTATGTATTTAAAATTATATTATTTAAAAAATATAATAAAATAAAAAAGTTAATATTTTCATGTATTATATATAATATTTTAAATAAATTATATTTTTAAAATATTTTTATAAAAAATTATATTATATAATAATATATTTAATAAACTTAGTTAGTTAATAAATTTTAAATATAATAATCTAATTATTTGTGAAGTAATATAAAATAAAATTTTAATTATTTTATATTTTTATGTTAGTTTTAGTTTAAAATATTATTTTAATATAATTTTTTAATATTATAAATTTTTTTTGCAATAATTAATTTTAATAAATAAAAAATATTCATATATTTTATATTTAATTATTTAAGAATAAAAGATTTTGTTGCCGTTTAAAGTATTGTATATTAAAGTATTACCATTTAAAGCATTTATTTATGTAGTCACCAAAAAAGTATTTATTTATGTACTAGGATATTCTATATTTATTAGAGTCCATCAATGTTCTTGTTTTATATTAGCCTTTGATTTTCATCTAATAAAATTTAATGGCCTATATAAATGTGGCTCATTCAATAAGCACATAATGGTTGAGTTCGTTTTAGACATACCCCTAATTATTTATTTATTATTCCAAAGTTACAAGAAACCAATAAGTTTAATAACTATTATTACATATTTAATGATTAAATAGACAATACATTAATCTCATTCATTAATTTTATATTACAAAAATTACCTATATTTCAATAAGAATAGGAAATCCTATAATAAGTGTTATGATTTCTATTTCATATTGAATATTTTTGTCTTAAAAATTATATTCTAATATTCTACATTTATAAAATTAATTTTAATTCGACTCTGACCATAATCATTGAAAAATTATTTGTTGGGAATCATCACTTCACTTCATCTACGTTTTCTATAAAAAAAAAGTTTTGGATGAGAAACTACATCTTCGACGAATTATACGATAGGAAATTAATGTATGTTACCAATAACGGCACGCATAAATCGTTTACTTATGAAAATTAAATACAAGACATATCTCAGAAAGAGACAATAAATCTTACACAGGTGACCCCTTATAGTTCAAAAAGTCAACTAAATAGTGTTGACTGTTTACTTAATTATATGAATATATGGCATAGTCAAGTGTTGAAATATTCCATCGCCTGTAAAGTAGTGATGAACTTTTCCTTATCACTTATCAGTTTTTCCTTTGTGTACATAACATAAAATGTAGGCTTTGCTCCCGACATGACCCCAGACTCCAAATGATAATAATTAAATAAAAGAAATAATAAAAAAATAAAGAAAATATCACACTGATATATTCAATTTGAAACTTTGAATATTACATCACGAATAATAATTAAAAAAAAATACACAACTTAGCATCAATATATATAATTAATGAAATTAAAGAACTAGCTAGTTTTATGATTCACATGAAAGCTAAGCTAGAGGAGTGCTGGAATAGAGTACTATACATACATACATACATATATAGTGCCCTTTCCTTTCCATTTTACAGCAATGCAAGAATCTCACTATATATATATATATATATATATATATATATATATATATATATATATATATATATATATATATATTTGTACTATCTTCTTTGCTCTTGTATTTTTGTATATTATAAAAAATAAAAGATATAAAAAA
The DNA here is from genome assembly GCF_003086295.3 of Arachis hypogaea. NCBI lineage: Eukaryota > Viridiplantae > Streptophyta > Magnoliopsida > Fabales > Fabaceae > Arachis > Arachis hypogaea. Next base: position 7,654,989 of record NC_092040.1, on the reverse strand, counting down.
AAGTGCATAATCATACATATAAAAAAATACTAGTCAACTATCACAATTTTATTTTTAATTATTAATTAACCATTAATATTTAAAAATATATGTTAAAGTATGTTATTGGATTATTAAACTAAAGAAATTAAATTAAATTGATAATTAATAATAATGATAAAAAAATAATAAATTCTGACAGTTTTCTAGTATTTCTCTAACATTATATATATTAGTGACCTTTCCCTCCTGAACTTGGACCTGAGTTTTTGATGCCCCCAATTGAAAGGTTGTGAAGGTTTGTGGCTTTGTGTCCTATGCCTCCACCGCTAGGACCTGAGTCCTTAATCCCTCCAAGTGAAAGTGGGGCGTTGCTCAACTTGTGTGAAGAACTTGTCTCAATTATATTCAATGGACGGGCTATGATAACAACACAGTTTAGGACCATCAACAAAACAAATAAACATTTTGGGACCTTAGTCATACTTGTCATTCCACGGTTACAAATGATTAGAATGGAAAAAGAAATTAATAACTCTTGAGAGATAATAATGGTGAAAGGATGAATGATATGATTTTTTTTGTGTGGGAGTGATGAGGCCTTTTTATAGCATGTGAGGTGTGATGATTTAATTTGGTGACCTTGACTATATGTTTATTTTAATTCTAGTATGCGAGCATTCAAATGTGGAAAAAGAGTTGAAGATGGTTTTTCTTTTGTTCAAACTTCAAACCAATCTATAAGTACATTTTCCAACGGAGGAAACAGCTTAGGGGTTTCGGGGAAAAAAAAAAATTCAAATTTGTATAAACAAAGAAAGTAATACTAATTAAGTAGTGAAGAATGAAGAAAATTAAAGGCGTGGAATTACGTGTCCAAGTTGGTATACTAAGTGATGAAGTCATTTAATTTGGTTTCTCTTTGCACCCACGGCAACATTATATTATACTTGTATTGTCCAAACTTTCTTATTTCATTCTAATTATTTTAACCAAATTAATCCGATTCGTTGCATCATCAATAGAAAAAAGGGTATAAATGTGGTGATAATTAGAGACGTGCATGATGGATGATAAATATGAAGGATTAGCATGTGTTCATAACACGCAGTGGAAGAAAAAAAAGTAATCTTAAAAATCTATTTTGTACTTAAACTTTATTATAATAAACAATATATATTTTAGATCAGATTTAAATACCTGTGTACGCTAGTAAAAATCTTTTTCTCTTTCGATGGTACGAAGGCACTATGCGTATTCACACCGAGACCAATCTTTGCTGTCAACTCCTTGACCAATGGATATCTGATCTAAATTGAGAAACTTCTTGCAACTCTTTGCACGCCATAAAATTCTTCTCCAAGAATTAGGCTCACATACGTTTATATTTGTAGAGGTAAAAGAATAAAACTCTTGTTATTCTCTTCTCTGTCACATTCCTCTACTCTTGGCATACATATATATAGTATGAGATTTGTTACTGATTTTAAATTTGATTCTCAATTCAAATTTAAATCATATCTTGTTATTTTAAACTTGAATCTTTTAAATTTATGAATCATATCATAACTCAATTTGAAACAGAATCAGTTAGGATCTCATCCAAATTTAGAAATAGAATAACTAATTATTCTCAAATCTCATTTAATATTCTCAATTATCATACTATTATTATATTCTTGGTGCTATCAAAGAATATAATAATATTTCATTTTGAATTAATATAATTATTTATTTAATTAAATCAAAATAATAATTAAATAATTCTATAGCAAATATTAGAACACTCGTTAGTGTGTGACCCCATAGGTTCAATACTAAGCGGGTAGTAAATTAGTCATACTAAATTTACTAATCAATGTTGGCGTCTAGCAACACTCCTCAATGACCCGATAGTATGAAGTAATATATTTTTACTAAGAACCTCAGAAGAATAAAGTATAATTCCTTCCATCTTTCTACCTCTTGGTTAACCCTTAGAGTATGGTTTAATTGTCAAACTCTAACTTGTTACCATTATTATAATGAACTGTGAATGACTTAAGAAACTCATTTCTTCATTCATTCAATCTCTTTGACCAAGGTTTTATTCATCTCAGTCATTATAATCATAGAGTTCAAACTCTTTACCCAGAGTTGATGGATTCTTTATTAACTAATCATTAATTCTACAAGTATTTAAATCATACCCAATATCCATTCAACTAGCACCCTAGGGTATTAGGTGTCCGGAATCAAAGTATAATAAATACATTGTTAATTACTATGATAGTTGCAGGTCAAAGGAAACTCTATTACCATGTTCATCTTGAGAATATCCTATTGACAAATATGCGGTAATTATAACCATTAGGAATTCTCAGAATGAGTCAGTTCAATGGTCATATCTCTATATGCACCATCTATATATATAATTTAATAAATGAGATCTATTAATCTTCATCCAATGAAGACCATCATATATATATTGATCTTTCCGGAGTATTAATGTCCTTTTTAATAATCCTATGACCAAGAACAATTTAGATTAAATTATAAAAAATTTATCTCTCAATATTGTGATCACTATCACAATGATAAATCTCTAAATTTAATCAAGGACATTATTATATTAATATTTTAATATAATAACGATAATAAATTATTTGACACGTGATTGATTAGATTGTGGTCATACTACTTATTCCCAACAAAATACATTATAGCAATTCTAGTTTTTTTTTTTAATTTTGGTGAATGAGTTATTGTATATATAAGACGAAATTTAAATCATTGAAACTTACATAAATAAATGAGTGAATTAACCACTCGACTAATCCATATCGTATAAATTCTAGTATAGTTGATAGAAAAAAGAAAATAAAAAATATGAACCAGTATTTAGCTAATTAATATATAGAGTAAATTTATTATTTTTATCCACGAAAATTTTGAACGCTAACAAATCTACCCACGAAAAAAAGACATTACAATTATACCTATAAAAAATGGATTCATATGACAAAATTATCCAAACACTAAAAAATATCTAGAAACTCTAAATTACCCTTCCTTCTACCACTACTACCATCCTCTCTCTCTTTCCCTCCCCTAACAACCATTAGCCATTACCCTCATTTTCATTGCAATCGTCAATCTTATCCATCATATTCTTTATCGTGCTTCCCACTCCAAACAGTTGGATTTAAAGCCACCAAAAAATGTATTTTCTATTATCCTCTCGTTACCATCAAATCCAAACCACCACCATCATCACAATACAACATTTTGAGAGTGAACCGAAACGCGAGCGACGAGGACTTGAAGAAAGCATACAAGAGACTCGCAATGATCTAACACCCCGACAAGAACTCCCTCAACAAGTCGAAAGTTGAGGCAAAATTTAAACGTATCTCTGAAACATACAATATTCTTAGCGACCCTCAAAAGTTTCAGATTTACAATTTCTACGGCGAAGAGGCTCTCAAGTCTGGTCAGTTTTTCCACTTTCACCGTCGTCGTCGTCGTCATTGTTCTACTATTCTTCTTCCTTTTCTTCGCACCCTTATCAGAACGGCAACGCACACCAAAAATAAATTATGCAGCAAAAGAAAAGGAGGAGGAAGAGGAAGAGTTTTGAATTATACAAAACTTATCAGTACAAATATACCAAAAATTCTTAACAATACACATAAATGTCTTAATGTGACACTGAAATTTGCTGTAAATATACAAAAATATTTCTTCTAATGTTGTATTTTTTTAATATTTTTTTCTTTCTTTTAGTTGAATGTAAGTTCATCATCTTCCAAGTAATTTTGCAGCATTATGTGTTTCTTCTTCTTCTTTATTTGATTTTTTTTGCTTATTTTTATTCTAGGTAAGAGAGTAAAATAAGAAGAAACTTGAGAAGGTAAAACAAGAAAGAAAAGAAGAAGAAGAAGAAGAAGAAGAAGAAGAAGAAGAAGAAGAAGAAGAAGAAGAAGAAGAAGATGGTGATGATCATGATAAAAAAACAAGTAGCAGAAGATAAGGAGAAGGAAGAGGAAGAATTTTGAATTATGCAGAACTTATCGGTGCAAATACACCAAAAATTCTTAACAATACACATAAATGTCTTGGTTTTACACTGAAATTTGCTACAAATACACAAAGATATTTTCTTTAATGCAGAACTCCTACATTATATTCAATTCAAACCATCAATGATGAACAACAACTTTCATAAACAAAAACAACATTATTTACCTACAGAATCATAAACTACTAACGAAAACATTAACTAGAATCGAATCACACATCAGCTACTTGATTGGATTCAAAATAATAATCCACTTCGCTCTGGTTCAATTGATAATCTGAATTTAAATCATTCATTATCTTCAACAACGAAATAACTGTTCAAAACTGATTTCAGAACTTGATTTCAAAAACGTAGAGAATGAAGAAAATTGCAACAAACGAAGAAAGAGAACGTAGAGAACGAACGAAGAAAAATGCAAAGATGGAGGAGAACATAGATCGAAAACGCTGAGAAAATTCGAAAAAAATGAAATTCTTTCAAAAAAGGCAGTTATATATTTGCATGTTGATTGAAAAGTTGATTAGACAGTGGCGCGTGAGGTTAAAGCTACGGAGTTATTTGTGTAAATAACTTGTATGTGAAGAATATTTATTTTTATTATTATTCATATATGTTTAGTTGTTTTATTATTATTATTTATAAAAATATTTTTTAATAGTATTTTGGAAGTAAATAAATATAAAAAAGAGAGTAATTTTTTTAATTTTTACTTTTTTGAATTTTTAACTATATTTTTTTTTGGGTATGTGATATAGGGGGTGGCAACGGCGGATAAGGGCAGGTTTTTGCTCTATCCGATCCCACTCCACTCTACAATAATTCGCATAGAATTTGCCTCATTCCTAACTGCAGGTAATAAAAAGTTGAACTCTAACCCGTCCTGCCCCTATAATTATTAAAATTCAATAAACAAAATTAAATTTCAAAATTTATATAACCATCATCATATACATAACATAAATTAAAGTAAAAATTTAAATATAATATTATATTATTAATAATTATTTTACATATATTATACATATTATATATTAAAATTATATATATTATATATACCGAGATAGGTATTACTTAAATTCGGTCCGGCGTCGCTCAAGAATTTGTCTCGGTAAAAATCTGACACAAATAAATAAGAATAGAATAGGTACCCACAAATTTAAATAGTGTTGTCATCTCTATTAATATCTGATATTTAATTCTAAGAAATATAAATATTAAATATTCAATCTGATATGATAAATTTAATAAAGATCAGATCAAAATTTTAATTATATCCGGTTTAATTCAATCCTCATATACCCCATTTTAAATGACCCGTTTTGGTTTGAATATAATCAGGTAAAGTTAATTAAACGAAAATTGATCCGATCCCAACGCTAATTCATTTTTATAATTAATAATTTGGTATATATTTCCTGTTAAGAAGATTAAACTTAATAAAGTAATTCTCATCTACTAAAATGAATTAGTAAAAAATATTTATTTTTTTTCTAGTGTATATACGTATTAATATTTTTATTTTTTTATGTAAATCGCTGTTACTTATTTGTTCATAAATGTTTAGTTAATTTATGTCTTTAAAAACATTTCACTTACTTTTATACTTTTAAGAAGTAAATTAATTTAAAATTAAAATCTATATTAAAATTAATTGATGAAATAAAATTAGTATTACCTTAAAAATATAATACCGTCTTAATTGAGAAATAATAAAATTTTGTCACTTACATAATTATTTTGATAAAATAATTAAAAATAATATAAAATTTTAATTAAGTTGAGACTAAGTATTGGGAAGATAATTTTTTTTAATTTTAAATCACTATTTATGACATATAATCGTATATATAAATAAATATATGTGTGTCATCTTGTAAAATCCAAAATAAAATTAAATTAAAACTAATATTAAAGATACTCTTTAAATTATTAATAATATTTTTTAAAGTTTTTATTTTAATAAATTCATAACAAATACATTAAAATTTTAATTTTATATATCTTTTATAAAAGTATTTTCAATTAATATTCTTAAAAGTACATATATATTAAACTTAAACTACCATTTGTACCCATAAACTTTATGAACGCTAACAAAAGTATCTATAGAAGACGAAAAGTGACTTTGTACCCATGAATGGCTGGGTCCGTCTATCAATAGTATCCATACGTTATTAACTCATTTGCTTCGTTAACTTAAAGGCCAGTATGTCATGTTAAGTGCTTACGTGACTATGAAACAGCAATGTGATGACGTGTTCAAGAATGTTGTTACTGTTATAACATCACTCATTTTCTTAATTTATCCTCAATTAGTTTTCAAATTTAAAATTAAAAATCCTAGAATGTCTAGGAGAAGCAGAAGTAACCATTGTTTTTCGAATGGAAGCATCAACAGAGAAGGGGCTTCGTCTTCTAAGAAAGGTGAAGAGAAGACTTTGTTTAGGAGATGCTTCTGCGGACAGGATGTGGTGTTGCTACAATTTGGAACCTTAACAAATCCTGGGAGATAGTTCGTTAGGTGTCCTTTGTAAGAACCCAATTTTCAGTAAATAGACTTTCTGACTATTTTAAAATTTATTTCACAAAATTCTGAACCATTTCCTAATAAGAAATAATGAGGCTGGTTCAATGGTAAAAAAAAAAAAGCAAAAATTCAAGAAAAAAAAGAAGAAAGAAAAAATTGAAAAATTAAATAGAAAAGGGCCATAAATAAGGTCAAAATTGACTTTATGAGGATAATTAATCTCCCTAAGTCATGTTTGACAAGTAAATAATAAATATTAACTTACCATTGGTTTATTTTTCTCAGTAGAGACTTTTTGAGGCGGAAATTCACTTTTAGTGACAGTTCTAGTAACCGAAAACTTCGAAACCTGTGGTAAAAGTAATTTCTACCTTGGTAATTGTGTTCCAAGATTAATATTAGCCCTCCATTCATGATTTATTTTTTTAAGAATAAATATTAGCTATTAATTATTTTACCACACGGTAAAATGTATTCCGAACTGAATTTCTGACTAATATTCTCAAAACAACTCTTAGAGACCCCAAATCTTCTCACTTACCACCCAAGTAACTTGTCTCTCCTTCCTAGCCTCTGAGCTAAGAATATCTCAACCTTTCACCCCTCCCTACTGTGTTTTTAAGCTCGAGTAACTAATTGCGGTTAATTGCGGCTAAGCTCGACACGCAAGCGCTGATCAAACTTCCTCGTTTCACGCTCCTTATTCATTGAAGCTCAGCCCCTGACCACGAAACTTTTAGCAATTTTTACCATCATAAATTCAGCAAGATTTTGATTTTTTATTTAAAGAAGCACTGGCCACAAAATTCACAAAACACTTTACACATTTTTACACTCTTTTGACCGAATTCTTGAGAGAAAAAGAGAGAAAATTCTTGCACCCATTCTCTATGCCCCACCCCCTATTTCAGCTCTTCTTTCATTATTTTTCATGTGTTTTTCAAGGACTCAAACGATACAAACACAAGCTCTTGTCCGTTTTTGCTAATTCTTGCATTTATACCAAAATTTTGGCTGGGTAAACCCTTGTTCTTCCTCTTTTCCTTTTTTATTTTTAAAAATAGTAGCCATGATGAATTCTTACTCTCCTCCATATATAGAAAACTCCTCTTGAAGCACCCATGGAGCACGCCTAAGGAGTTAGAGAGATTCGATGTCAAAATGGTTGAATTTTGACATTTTTGCGACACTTTTGGCCAAAAATAAAGTTGAACCATCATCATCTGTGCTTCTGCCCTTATCTGCATATTTTGTAGTGTGTGAAATTTTTAATAACTGAATTACATAAGAGGTAAGGGTTAGGATTAGCTAGAGTATCATTGTGCTTGTTTTCGGTGTTCATATGAGCTACTTTGTGGTGATTTTGTGTTTGATTTTTAATTCTTGAAATTCAGTGATACTTATCTGCTTTTGAACTATTATTTGAGTGATATATAAAGCTTATTTATCTTTGGAAATTATATAAAACCACTGAAATTATTTGGAGCACTTGAGGTTTAAGTTTCAAGCCTTAAGAGTCACTAAAAATGGATAAAAATAAAAAACTGCACTCCTGAAAATTCAACTACTAAATGATCATGAAAGTCACGTATATAAGGGTTAAAAAGAGGTTAGAAAACTGATTTTAATCCTATGGAACAAAGATGTAAAAGTAAGAAGGGTGTTATGGTCATTTTTAGATAAAAAGAGGGTTAAAAATATAATTTAATGGAAAGATAAGTAAAATTCTGAATTTAGTGTCATCAAGAATAAATTAGTAATTATATATATTAATTGGGTCAAGATTATAATTACAATAAAGTTTGGGTCTAAATAAAAGTTTTAGTAAAAGTTAGATGTAAAACGGTAAAAAGTGATAACTAGAATAAGTAAATAAATTAATAAAGGGTAAAATGATCTTTTAGGTCCCTAGGGATAAAATTGGTATTAATTAAAAGTATTATGGATAATTTGGTCATAGAAAAATATTAGGATCAACCTGGTAATATTTTAACGGTAAATCAGGTTAAACGGTAAAACTAGAGTACTTAGGAGAATATTAGTAATTTTAGACATAAAGTCAAATTATAAATAATTAATTAACTCAATGAAGGAGAAAATGTCTATTAGAAAAAAAATGAGGGTAAAATGGTGAAGTAATAACACTAGTGGTAAAAGCGTCACTAAAAGCTTATAGAAAACTAGAAAAACGAAGTTATATACAAAAGGGTAAAATTGAAAATGTACAAAAATTTCAAGAACAAAATGGTAAAATACGTGATAAGGCTGAGATATTTTAAGAAAGGACCATGCATAAATTTTATTTAAAAAGAAGGGCAGATAAGTCTCCTAGAGATAAAATTTATTGAGATGTGTCGCGAAAAAAGAACTATAAACCCCAATGTGCTAGAGGTTGTTTGGAGGTGGGTATTTACCCACTGATTGCTAAAACTATGTTTTTCCTATGTGCATATATTATGGCGAAAAGTTTTGCGACGATTGCCTGTTGTCACGGACTGGTGGTATGCTTAACCACGTCGACACGTATACACTGAGGACGCAATTGGGAAACCATATCTATGACTAGTTCCTAGGTAATGTCGGGTTGCGGGTAGTCAACCGATGCATGAGCTCATGGCCTGCATAGGACCAGGCGTGCATCATACTTGGTTGTTGCATTCTCTATGTTTGTGATTGCTTACTTGTACCTGTGATTGTATTTTGTCTCTGCTTCTTGTATTCCGTGTTTGGTTACTATTCTGCTATATACTTGTGCTTGTACTTTTTTTGTGTGACTTACCGACCTAACTGCACAAAATCTTAGACTTAGGCTACGGAACCCTTTAGGTTTTCCTGTGTAGTACCCTGCTGGGAACCTTAGGTTCTCACCCCTTACTTTTTCATTCCGCAAATGTAAATTGACGAGGTCTTCTTTGAGTTTTCAGCCTTGGGACTAGCGAGCAGCAGTAGCATTACCGGAGGGTCAGAGCAATTTTTTTTACTTCCATACAGAACTTTCGTGTTTCTTCAGCTACCAGTAATCGATGACCAGCAGTTGTTATAATAGTAGCCGTAGTAGTAGTTGTCTTTGCCCTCGCTTTGTGTAAGCTTTTAGAGGGTTAGGTACTTTTGTACATACTTATATAAACAAGTTAGAATGTGTCTCAAACTAGGGTGACTCTTGTGAGTCGAGGCCTGTTAGTATAAATATGGAGTTTGCAAATATTTTCATTAATAAGCAACGACGTAACCCAATGTGATTCATGATGTACTAAATGAGCCTTCGGCATATATGTATGATATTAATATGTTTTCTGAATTTTCTATGAATTATGTATGTATTATCTATTTAACTATTATCTAATTCGTTATATCTATATATCTGACACATGATCTCGACTAACGCTACAGGCTCATATGTATATATTTAATATAAGGTCTAGAGTCTCTAGGAAAAGCCGTGTAGTAGCGCCTGGCGGCTAGCAATGGTCATGACGTGCTAGAAGTTAGGTCGTTACATCCATTATGAAAGGTAAGTCTTTTTGTTTTTGTACTTCTGTTTAGGTTAACTTATTGTGAACAATTCCTTATTCCTCCATTTCACGTTACAGACAATGGATTGCAAGTATTTTGTATGAGTGGATGAGATTGACAGAGGTTGGGAGGGATTGGCAAGAGCCCTTGTTAGAAAAAATCAAAATAGCTATTGTGCTACCTATGAGGTCAATGTCATTGGACAAAGAAGAGAGATTCAAGAGAATAGTTTGAAGGTTTTGTTAAAGATAGGAAAGCTTTATGGTGAAATTAGAACTATTAGGTCATGGATTATAACAATTTTTTTTTATTTGTTAATTTGTGTAAGTTTGAATCTGTTCCAATTAATCAATATGTAATTGTGCGTATGGTGCATATTGTTCTAGAGCCTTTTGTGGCTATTTGGTTTCGATGATGATGATTTTAAAATTCTGTTAACATCTTCACTTGTTGTGAAAAATTTAAGTTGTGTTATGACATTAATACCCATGATTGTTGATATATTTGATATTTGTGATATTGGATGTAATACGTATTTGACAAAACAAGACATATAAATTTAAATGTCGTGAATTGACAAATCTAACCAGAAACCTGGTATTGTACAATACATAACGAAAATGTGACCTGAAAACATAACTAAATAAAAGATGTTCATTCCATATGCTATAATAAACTTGAAAATAATTTTAATATAAGCATTTATCAACAAAAGTCTCAAAACAAATTTATGAGTTTGATGTCAAAATAGCAAATTCAAATTATTTAAAAGTACCAATACAAACTATGAACATGAAAGCATCAAGTAGTGTAATATAAGCACTAAGCATAAGTTACAAAAAAAAAATCATAGTATCAGAGTTTTAAAGTTCTCATTACAGTAAGTCATTGATAAAAAAATAAAATCACACTAGAAAATCCTATTTGTTGGGTGTGGAGTTGCTGCCACTAGAATTTTCATTGTTGTTGCCACTTCAAGATTCTCCTGTTGGTGGGCAAAACATAGGTACTGGCCATCTGCTTGCTGTTTAAATTGTGAATGGTGGAGTTGGCATGAATTGCATAAACCTTGAAGTGGTCCCTCAACTTGCACCATGCATTGTTGTCTGATAACTCTTGAAGGATGTTGGTTAGTTGGTGGTGTAGGTCTAACATGAGATGATTGTAGTGTGGTAGGTAGGGTTGGAAGTGAGTCAAGCTAGTTCATAAGCTAGCTCGAGCTCGACTCGTTAATAACTCGATAAGCTAAATTCGTGAGTTAGTGAATCAAGTTTGAGCCTGGAATTGAACTCATACATTAAATGAGCCGAGCTTGAGTTTGCATAAATTCACCTCATTAGCTCGTGAACTGGCTCGATTATATATATAATTATTAATACACATATCCTATATGCATTTAATCTATACTTTTAATATTATATATATACATATGAAATAGTAATATATATATATATATTAATGATCTTAATTTTTTAAAATTTATATTTATTTTTTATATATAATTTTGATGTAGGACATAAATAAAAAATTTATAATTTATTAATAGATAAATAATATATAAAAATAATTTTTTTAATATTTTTTAAAATATATATGTTATAATTTATTGATAAAAAATTATAGATTATGTTTCTATTATTTAAGCCAGTCGTGAATTTTTTGTGAGTCGATTTTGAGTTTAAGAAATAAGCTCGATTGTTAATGAGTCGAGCTGTGAACCAAGCTCAATTTTTGTGAGTCGAGCTTGAGCTTGGTCTATCTCGTCTCAACTCGACTCACTTCTAGCTCTAGTGGTAGGACTTATGGGAGTAGGTTGTGATGGAGCAGGTCTGAGAGGAGAAGGTTGTGACAGTGATGCCCTCTTAACGTTTCTCCTCCTAATTGGTCTCTTGGATATGATTGGCTTCATAATAGGTTTAGGTGGCTCATGTGAAGTAGAGGATCTGGGTCTCCTCTGTACTTTGGGCCTCAGTTTGTACTCCTCTCAGTTGAAGAGTTCTTCCAATACCTTTTGCCTTTTTTAAAGTTGGAGTTCTCCTAACAAAATTTTCACCCTCTTTCTTGCTGAATTAATATAATCTCATCATCTGCTCTTACACCAACTTTATTATTCGTATCTATAACATACTTACCTGATGGGGTACTATGTGTATAATTCAATCCTATGTCCATTCTCCACAACAACTTTATCCATCTTAACAATATCTATGTCAAATCGTAGAAGCCTTAAACCACCATCAAGTTTCATTCTAGGCTATTGACAATAGAAATCGGAGATAATTGGATACCCAATATCTTTCAGTAAGTCACTAATGAAGAAGTCAATCAGGTTATCCACGTTAACTCTCTCCACCTTAGTAGTTTAACCTTGTACATAACACAATTTGTCATCTGATCCCCTTTTAAGTCTATCTCTATGGTCTATCACTAATGTGATATGCGTGATGGTGGTCATTTATGTGAATAACAAAAAAATATTATCTTATCTTCTAACATTATCCGACACTCAAATGAATAAATCATCAAAAAGTGAATAAATCATAAATAAACATAATCAGTTTATAATATTATTCAACACCCAATTGTTTTTAAAATTAAGAAGATATGAATAAATCATCAAAAAATGAACAAACTACAAAAATACACCTACTATTTTTCCAAAATTTTTAAACTGAAACACAATTCCCACAATGACAAATTCTATGCGATCAGTAAAACGAAAAACCCTAACTTCAGCTGACCATTTCATGGTGTATGAGTTCAATGAAAAAAATTGGGAACTAAAATGAGAAATTGGACACCAGAACTATAGGAAGATGGCTTACCTTTCACTGTAAGAGTGACGATTGTCTTCCAATCGTCTCGACACACCCACATCACGAAAGGATCACCACCGGACCACGATTGTGAATTTTGGAGTGGCCGCCTTCAATCTTCTAATAAGTTTTGTTGGGGTCTAATAAGAGGTTCACGTCTCTCTCTGCTAGGACATGTAAATATGTGTTGAAGAAGAAGATGGAATGACGCGAAGTGACTTCTAACTTTTCTCTCTCCCTTTCTTGTATACACTTGGAACGTTTTTAAAAAAATAAAAGGTAAAAATCAAAAGCCAGGTAAACACTTAACGTGCATATTGGCATTTAAGTTAACGAAGCAAATGAGTTAATGACGTCCAGGTACTATCGACAGACGGCCAGCCTTTTATGGGTACAAAGTCACTTTTCGTTTTCTATGGGTATTTTTGTTAGCGTTCATAAATTTCATGGATACAAATGGTGATTTTTTCTATATTTTGATTTGTTTAAATTTTTTATTTATTTTGCGGATTTACAGATGTATGCATATCCGATCTGCGACTACATATTTAAAATTCATGATCTAATTTTATTAGTGATCCGATTCCATCCGTTTTATTGGCGATCTTGTAAATTAGACAATATCACAAATTGTAGATCGAATGTGCATAAATATCGCAGATTTCGCAAATCAAATCCAAATTTATACACTTCTAATTTTAAATTGAAGTAATGCATTATATTATAGATAAATATAATTTCTTTTCTCAATTACATAAACACTAATCCTAATATAATTTAGAGATTAAGTTAATAAATTTTTATAAATATATCTGATCAATATTTTATATGATTAATTATTAATAAAATAATAAAAAATAAATGTAATTAATTTATAATTTTTAAAATATCAATTTAATTAGTAAAATTATTGTGTTTTACAAGCAGAAGAATGAAGATAGTTCAAAACGGAAACACATATTCCTCTATCCTGGCATTTTCGACAAAGAAAGTGAGGTTCGTCAAGTTAACCCCGGCCCTTTCATTTTCAAAATTAAATAAGATGATTGGAGACCACCAATTGAAAGATTCTATTATCTTCAGCTTATATGCACTATTTTATCATCCATCAATTCTGATCAGCGAATATGGATGAATGAGAATACTAATAATAATGGTTGTTTGCACTACAATTCTTCTATTTATTGTTTATTTATTTAATATTATATATTTGTCAAGTATATCACAACCATTGTGAAGAGAGAATTGAGAGTAATTAACTTACAAATAAAATTATCATCCTCATTACAACTATGTAGTTTTTATATCGGAATATTAAAATTAATATCAATTATATATAATAAATATTATTAGTATGTATGTATGACTGTAAAGTAACGTTTGAAAGTAGGGCCGGAATTAGGTTAAAAGACTGAGATTTAATATTGTCTTTAATAGTTAGAGATATAAATATTAAAAATATAGATACAAATAATTAGTATATATATATTGTGTTTGGTAAAATATTAAATAAGATACAATAAAATTAAAAAATTATATTTTGTAAAATTAATAAGAAATTAAAATATAAAAAATTAATAAAAAATAAAAATGTAAAAAAATTGACAAAGACTAATAGTGTAAAAATTAATTGTATAAAATTTAATAAAAAATAAAATATAAAAAATTGTGTCCAATTAATTGTCTTTTTCTGTCTTAGTGTTTTAGAGAAACATTAAATATATGTATATTTTGTGCATTTATATACTAACGTATTTATTTAAAATTTGTATCTCAATAAACAAACAATAAATACGTATTAACGTATTTATATTTCTATATCTGTGTCTTTAAAACTAAATGTTACCTTAATATCTTTAGAAAATAAGATATACGAGACTAAAATTTTTTAAAATAATAACTAAGATTTAAATAATATTTATTTTTAAAATTATTTTTATTTAATTTTTTAAATTTTCAATTTAATTTTACTTTTTTTCAATAAAATACTGAAATATAAATTAATTTTATATATTTTATATTAAATATAATATAAAAACTTAATTTAATCTCAATATTTATATATTAATCTCTCTCCTAAAAACAGTCAACAATATAAAATTCTTCGACAAATTTAAAATATAAACATGATACGCAAAAAGAGAATTAGAGAGTTAAGTAAGTGAAAAAAATTGATGTATAAGCTCATCAAAGCTGGCAACCATATATAGTTAATAATAACAACAATAATAATCTCGAATCTTTGAAATTTATTTGTGAGGATGTGAAGCCATATATGAAAAAAAAAAAAAAAAAAGACACTGGGATGAGTAATTAATGAGTCTAACCTAGCATGTTGATGATTCCTCACTCGCCACTTTTGCATCCGGTACTCACTTTTCCACCAGAAAACTTGGAACGCTTACTTAGATCCTCTTTGTTTCCCAAGCAAGTATAAATTATTCCTCATGGTCAAACTTTTAATTTTGACACTCCCAAATAGCAACTGCTCCGCCATTCCTCCAATTCTCATTCATTATTAACCATAAATTAATACTTCTTGACCATATATATATTTTTTTGGTGACTTGACCATATATATACATAGACAACATATTATTATTGATCTCAGTAAATTAAAATTCAAATCTTATATAATCATGGGTGAACAATATATACATTGACACTTTATACGATATTAATAATAAGGAAAAGTATAGATAAATAATTTTTAACTAATAAATTTTAAATAATAGTAATTAATAATTAATAATTTTATATTTTAAAAAAATAAATTTTAAATAATCACTAATTAATTAGTATAGAATGCAGTTTAACAATATTTGTTAGTTTGTTGTTGATTAGATTTTTATTAGTTTTTTTTTTTACTAAAGATAAGGGGACTAAAATTTACGATCTCTTAGATGAATATGGGGAGACTATGTCATTTGAGCTATAACTTATTGGCTAAATTTCTGTTAGTTACTTAGCAGAATTAATTTTAAGAAGTGAGTTAATTTAGAATTGAAATTTGTATTAAAGTTAATTGATAAAATGAAATCGATATTATCTTAGAGATACAGTATCACCTTAATGGAGAATTAATAAATTTTTGCTACTTGTATAATTATGTTGATAAAATAATTAAAAATAATATAAAATTTTAGTTAAATTATTAAGATTAAACATTGAAGAGATAAATTTTATTTTTAATTTTAAATTACTATTTATAATAAATGATCCCACAAATATTTATATATCATCTTATAAAATCCAAAATAAAATTGAAATTAAAACTAACATTAAAAATGTTCTAAAAATTATTAGATTAATTCGGTACTAATAAATTATAATTCGTATTTAATTACTCATTATAAATTATAACTCAGTTTTAAATATTATTTATTTTTAACTTATATCTACGGTTTTATTAGTCATTATTGATGACTTAATGATCAAATTGTCATCACATTAATATTTTTCGTTGATAAATTCTTAGAAGATAACAATTTTTAGTATTTTTAGTCATCATTTAATACAAACACTAAATTATCTTTAACAAATAAATTTTATAAATTTATGTATACAAATTTTAGAAAATATAAATACAAACTATATTAATTTATGTGTATAAATATTTTAATAAATATAAATACAAATTATATACTTTTTGTGTACAAAATTCTTGTAATATAAGTATAAATTATTGATAATAAAATATTATTAAAAAATAATAATATTTACTGATCATGCACGCACATTGTTCTTTTTTATTAACCTAATATCTATATAAAATACTACCTATCTCTCAATAAGAGAGGATTTATGAACTTTTACACACTAATATCATATTTTATGTTTATATATTCATATGATTAGTTTTATTATATCTATATGTCTATAAACTATTTATTAACATTTTATATTTATAAAATTCTTATATCTCTTAAATACTTATTGATTTAAGTGGTAGAATATCTTTTATAGATATATTTCAAAAATTTATTCACACAAAAATAAAATTAATTATCAAAATTAACTTATATTGGTTGTTAGATTATTTGTTTGTTTAAATATAGTATTAATAATTCTTTAAATATTGTTTCGTATACATACTAATCTATTGATCAATAATAAATTATAAATATCATTTAGATTTAAGTAAAATGAATTATTGATTTACGGATTAAAAAAAAATAAAAAAACAATTATCAAATTAGTTATTTATATATTTTGGTAGATATGATGAATAAGGAATAATGACATCTTTAATTTTTATGAGATTTGGCTTATGAAAAAAATGATTTGTCTGACTTTAACTCCAGAGAAGAAGTTTAGAAGTGCTTTTGAATTACAACGTATATCCCTCCTCTCTATTCTAGGTGGTTATTAGAATCCTCTATCTATTGGTATTTTTACGATTAATTGTGATGTTAATTATCCTGGTTCTGATAATATTGTTGGTTTTGTTTGCATTATTAGATATTGTAATGGAAGTTAATAAATGGGGTGTTTGAAAATGATTGAGAGTAATAATATTTTTCGAGAGGGATTGTTTGTTATTTGGAGAGGATATCTTTTAACTTGGGATCTTAATCAACGAGATATTATTTGTGAGACGGATTGTGTGGAAGCGTTTAATCTTATTACTAATTACCAAAATAGTTTTGAGTTTATTGATCTATTTGGTGCTCAAAATAAGGGATATCATGCATTAAAATTGGTATGTTAACTTTCATTTAATTATGAGAGATGCAAATACGATAGCAGATATTATAATAAAGATGACAATAAAATTACTAACTCTATCAAATAAAACTTTTTTTTTAGAGAAATTTAAGGGTAATTTTAAATGAAACAATCCTTTTGTTTAAACAGTTTTTTATTTTTCTTTTTTTTTTTTGGTTTAGCTTATTTAAGTTAAGAAAAAAAATCAGTTATTTATATATAAATATATAATAATTAACTAATTTAATATATTTTGAGTTTTTGACGAGAACATAGACTCGTAGTGAAGGGGTGGGTCCCAGCCGACAAAAAGCCCTTAACCGTTCTTTAATTGGGAAGCAACAAGAGCAGTCGTATGGTTTAGCTCGCTCGTTGGAGATGCCAAACCAATCTTGTGAGGGCCCACTATTTCTTTAGCTTTATTGTAGAATGGAGGGTATAAACACTCACAATATATTGTTGCACTTCACCAACACAACAACACAACACAACTTTGATTTGTGTTCTGTTTCTTTGTATCATGAGGAACTCAATCATACTTGTAGCTTTCCTCATGGTCCTTGCAGCTTCTACAAGGCCTAGCCTTGTAACTTGTAGACTCCTTATTGAACCACCACCACAACAACATCATCAACATGTCAAACAAGTGCAAAGTGCAAAGGCCATGGTTAAAGAAGATAATAGTAGTAGTATCAAGAACAAAAACACCCAACGAGTTCACACCATGTCTTCGGGGCCTAGCGGAAGAGGTGAAGGTCACTAACATTAATACACATGTTACGTTCCATGGATCACCATCATACTCATCATTGGTTATTTATCAGCTTTGTACATCAACTATGAAAATTTGTAATTTTTTGTCTATAAGTTATTTAGGTCTTGATTTTTGTTAACGGAGCTAATTATTCAAATATTATTGTATATATACCAATTTATGATTTATGATCAAGCTAATTATGTACGTGTCTTATTATGCCGCTGTGCCGCAATATATCGGGTAAACGACACAAACAGATTTAACTGCCACACCCTCAAAATATTTATATATATAATTCACCCGGTCAATTTGCAGATTTAATTAATTTTCAAGTGGAGAATATAATTAAGGTATGCCACTGGTGGTATCTAGCTAGCTAACTAGCTATACATAGTTCTTAGTAATTAACTAATTTGAATTGGACAAGTGGATATCTCACTCAAAGTAATTTTTAAAAGTTGAAATTTTATATTATATATATATAAAATAATTTATTGACTAATAATAAATTCTTAAATAAACTTAAGATTCGTAACAAATTAATTCTTATTTTATTTAAAAAATATCATGGACGCACATAAAGTTTATTAACAATTATATGACTGGTGCCTAGTTGTGGTGTTATATTATTCTCTCTATTAAAAAGAAATATTAGGTGATTAATTTTTTTATATTTATCTTGTATTTAAGTTAATATTAATTAATTTTTTATCGATAATATTATATATAAGTATTTTTGTAATTAAATCTAATTAAATTGGCATAAGCTGATAAAGAAATGCACGCATACGTCATACAATTTTTTTTTGCACTTCTTTAACATAAATTTTTGTTAGAGAACACATAAATTTATTTATATAGAATAAAAAATTTTTGCACATAACTCGTAATTTATCGATATAACATAAAATTTTTTACATAACACATAAATTTTTGTACATAACATATAATTTTTTTATGTAAATATATTTTGTTGGTTGAGTTAATATTTTAGACATGTGATCTTTTAAAAATTTTTGTGTTGTGCTTTAAAATTTTTGTATTATGTATTATTTGTAATTTGATTAGATATTAATATTTGAACATATAATTTTTTAAAAATTCATGTGTTGAATACTAAATTTTTGTTGTGTCATTTGTTAGTTAGATGTCAATGATTTTTTTTTTAAATTTATGCGTTAAGTAATTTTATTGAATATATAAAAAAATTAAAAAAAAAAAGATGACGATAATAACGAAAAAAGAGGAACAGAACAGAAAAGGATCGGAGGAGAAGAATTATTAAAGCAGAGTTTTCAAATTGTTCTGTAAATATTGCACTAAAGATTCTGTCATAGCTAGCGATGAATAATGATATATGCATATGCATGTGGTGCATGCATGCATGTATGCACAGATGAAGTAACTTCATATCTCACAATGAGCAAGCTAAGATGATGAGTTCAATTTAGCACTCCTCATCTATCTCACGCTTAACTGATATGATATTTTAAGAGCCATATATATATGCATGGCTTCATGCTTCATATAGTTGATACAGCTATGCGTGACTTGGTTCTTTTGAATTTAGTCAAAACTGGAATCAAAGTATGAGCTTCTTTTTGTACGACTCAATACATAGCTAAGTTATTGGTGAGTCCAAATCATGCCTAGATTTTTATTTTAAATTATTTGAACAGTATGATAGGATTTATATATATGGAATCAATCCAATGTGTAAAATTCAGTGGCCCCGGTCCCTCCTATATAAATATATTATAAACCAAGTATATATTCTCCAACTTGTGCTTAATATTTTAAGTAAAAATGATTGATGAAGACGCATGAATGAACTCCCACGTGTCAATCGAAGTATGAATCATTCATTAACGAATAAGAATGTCACTACTTTCTCAATGAGAGAGAGCATGACTACTACTGATCCCCCACTTAATAATATAAGTGACTATGCGTATAATCTATAGCTTCAATTATTGAATATGTTCATTACAAAGTTCACATGTATCACTCTGTATTTAAGAACAATACAAAGAATTTTGTCCCATTTAAAAACAATATACATTGTAAATTGTTCATCTCTTCTAATTCGATGCTTTATTCCTCAATAATAATACAAAATGATATGGAAAATAATAAAAGATTAAAAAATATTATTGGTGATTACAAACCAGAATAATAGTTGACTGGTGTATTCAATTGATCATGCTTGAGAATGGCCAATTCTTGAGTCTTAGCAGAAGCAATAGTATTACTATGTGGATTTGACTGAATTGCCCCTCTCTGAAGCTGCAATGCATACTCCAAGTCCCACAAGACATCACCCATACAAGGCCTATCAAAAGGCTTCTTTCTCAAACACTTTTCCACAGTCTCACCAAACTTTCTGAGAGACTCTCCATCAATTTCACACTTTATGCAAGGATCAACTATTTCTTCCAATCTCCCTTTCTTCTTGCAAATGCTTCCCCATTCAGCAGCCAAGTAGTTTGCATCCATAGCCACCCTTCCACACACCACCTCAACAAGTACTACTCCAAAGGAATACACATCACATTTCATGTTCTCATCAAAAGGGCCTACTTTTCTTGAAAGCCCAAAATCAGAAAACTTAGCCACATTATTCTCATCTAACAATATGTTACTACATTTCACATGGCTATGAACATTGCTGATTCCTCTGCAGGAAGAACCTTTGTGAAGATAATTCAGTCCTCTCGCGGCTCCAATGCAAATCTCAAGCCTCTGAATCCAACACAACTTGGAACTGTATAAATGATCCCTCAGTGTCCCTTTCTCCATGTACTCATAAACAAGGATCATCTCTGACTTCTCGTCGCAATATCCGATCAAGGAAACAAGGTGGCGATGGCGAATTCTCAACAGAATATTGATCTCCGCTTCCAAATCCAAGAGGTCTTGTTGTTGTAGCAACCCTGGTTCGCTTCTTTTCACTGCCACCCTCAGTCCATTGTTGAGAAGTCCTTTGTATACAATTCCAAAACAACCCATTCCAATTACCCAATTCTGGTCGAAGTTGTTGGTAGCAACTTGGAGTTCATCGAAAGGGATCTTGTTTAAGTTTGGGACATGTGAACGTGAAGATGATGATGATGATGAGCCATGGCTGCTACCATATCTGCTATGAGAGTGTGAGCTTCCTCCTCCTCTCTTTTTCTCCATTGGCAACCAATCAACACTTTGGTCATGCTTCGGTTTCTTGGGTTTCAGACACACAAAGAACACAACTGCTATAAATGAAACCAAAGCCACAGCTCCGAGAATCGCCAACAGTTTCAAATGCACAAGCAAACGCCAATACCAATGGGAATGAGAATGCGAAGGACGATTCTGTTTTACTTCTGGCATAGGACCTGGACTTGTTTTCTCAACGATTTCCATTAGTTCCAGGCCATTCAGATAAGCATATTTATGTGGAGAATTCTGGGCAGGTCCTATGCTGATTTTGAAAACTCCAGAGTCATCCGAATCAACCACAGATTCCAAACGAAAAGGAACACAAGTTTGGTTGAAGTGATCATAAGGAGTGATCCGGTGACTCAAGTTATTATCGAAGTAAAGATTGAAGTGTGAATTTTTCAGAACCGGAGTTCCAATAATATGACAGAAATCAAGCTGAACAAGATACTTAGCATTTTTCTTAACATCAAGTTGCCATGTTATATTGGAAAGTTTTGAGTGATTCTTTGAACTATTCATCACTCTTGCGCTCTGGTAAACAAGATTAGGGGCAAGAGTAGCATAGTTTCCTTCGTGAATTGGACTAGTATTTTGAAATTTGTGTCCAGCAGAAGGATGATCATCAATTTGCCAGTTTCTCCACAACGAGTCATTCACCGTGTTGACATCAGAGCCTCCAACGTTGAGCCTGTAACTCGTATGGAACACCATGCTGTTGTGGTCATAAAATCTTCCTTTTGGGATGAAAGTATTGGGGAGAAGGAAGAGTTCTATTGCATTTAGAAATGCAGGATTTGGATGAATAGGAGAGAAAGTGATTCGGAAGTTGTTGGTGTTGATGCTCAAAAAGAACTCCTCTATTAAGGTTTTGTTGTATTGAGGATTGAAATTGTTCAAAAGGAAGAAGCCGGGAACAGAGACATTGAAGAGAGAAGAGGAGAGGTTACCTTCCGAAGAAGAGAAAGCAAAGAAATGGAGGCGCAGAAGATGATACCCATGCTTTTCAATTCTGAACTTGTATTCAGATTCAGCATGGAAAAGCCTTGCTGTTTGATACAGAGGAGGTGTTGGTGAATGGTTTCTCTCTTTCTCGCTGGTGCTACCATGTTTTGGGAAGATGAAACCAACAGAAGAAGATGCTTCCATTTCTGTTTCTCTTTCTCCAATGAAAATTCGACCAGTATTGTTGTCTGTAACATCGGTATCCGAGCCACAATTGATGAAGAACTTATCTGGGACTGTGAAGGCCAATGATTGGAACTGCAGAAGCAGAAGAAGAAGAAACAGGACTACGCAAACAGATGCATGAAATTTATGGTGCTGATGAAGAATTTCCATGAAAAAAAAAAAGAGAGAGAGAGAGAATTGCTTGGTTAGAAAAAACTGTGATTATGGAGGAAGAGGGTGAAGTGGTCAGCTACAACATGAGATTAAGTAAAATATCTGAACACGGTTTTGTTTGGAAAATAAGGTTGTGTTTCTTGTCATGGAGCACTTGAAAATTCAGTCAGAATCACAAGTCTCGGTGGACTCTTCATGGGTCATTTTCCAAGAGCAAGTCTTTGCTCCCCACACTGTTCAATAAATTAATCATCTTTCTAATTATGATTAATACACCAGTTTTTTTTTTAGGCTTAGAGCCTTTACATGATTGCGAGTTTTTTTGCTAAACAAAGTCTTGCTGCTTAAGGGATTTAGGGATGACAATGAATAGAGTAGGATAGGGTTTGAATTTAATCCTAATCTTATCTGCAAGTTGAAATTTTTATATAAATTCAATTCTATTGTATTTGAGAGTTGAGAATATCCTAACTTAAACCCTTTTTGTTCTAAACTCATGGGTATCCGATCCTATTTACGTATTACCAAAAAGATGCAATCACAACTCCCTTATTATGGTCAACTTCGCCAATAGTATTGTGTCTAGGCTAGAATTTAGGTTGGGGTCGGGCACCGGCTCCTTGGACTGGAGAACCTCCTACCTAGCTTTAGGGGAGCTAGGAGCGTTGTAGTCTCCATAAAAAAAAAAAAAGTGGGTCATCAAGTGACTAAAGATAGTATTTTAGTGGCCATCTCCATTGCAAGAAAAAATTAAATGAAGTTACCAAGGCGTAAGAAAATAGAAGCAAACAAATCAAAAAAATAGAAGAATAATAAAGGGATTGAATACCCTACACTTACCTCCAGTAGATTGGGATGCACCTCTTTTCCTCAAGGGTGAGCTAAAAAGGATGACGATCTCGAGCTGGCCTCACTTTGAAGCCAGCAATGGCGATTCCCTCGCAGCAGCAGTATAAAATTCACGGACAGAGATGGAAGTAACAGTCGCAGAGGAGGAAAGGAGTGAGTGGCAGTGATAATTATCGAAAAGAAATGGAAGAATAGAAATGGTAATGTAAAGCAAAAGTGGTAACTGTATTCATAAAAGAAGATGCGCGAAAGGTCAGGAATAAAATTGGCCTTTCTTAAGTGCATTTAATGTCGCTAGCGCAATAATCGAAACGACGCCCTCGAACATGGGTTGAGGACAACCCCCACCCGCGAGGAAAATACTAGAAGCATGAGCCCTCGCCAACGAAAGCATATTAGGCAAAAACTACCTTTCACGAGAACACAAGCAAGCAAATGTGCCAGTCGTGAGTCTCACGCCTTGACGCATTGAGGGCACTATTTTGGCCCAACCCAACAAGAGTTGGAGATCTATCAAGCGAACACGCGCCCCGTCCATACGACGAGGCACCCATCACGTGACCCGATCTCTTCTAAGGGATATGGAGAATGACCTACTGCTCTCTTCAGATACGTCACCATTACCTTAACCTAGCTGCCTCATCGTACGAACAATAACTTAAGCATCAGAATGTCTTTGCAGGTGGCTCCACCCTTCAACAAACTTACTAGCCGCTAGTACAATTCCCTACCTCAGCACCCACGCTCAGGTCCTAATCCTCCCCTTACACCTCATAGCTAAACGACTCAACGAACCAATGAACAATTTAGATTCAACCTTAACTCTACCTGCGGGTTGATATTTTTATATAAATTCAATCCTACTCTACTCGCGAATTGAGAATATTGCAATTCTAATCCTATTTGTTCTTAACTTGCAGGTATCTAACCCTACCCGTGAGTTACCAAAAAGATACAGTATTATTATATAGCTTGATAATAATCTAAAGTAGAAATAACTTTTATGTTAAAAAGAGTATTAAATTATCAATTAAAATATTTTTTAGTGGTTAAAGATTTTGATAAGTCTTTGATTCAATATCTACTTAAAAAAATATTTTTATATATGTATATAACATATACATATATAGGAGTACAAATTAGTCGAATAAAATAGAATATCCAATCCGATCCACGACAAGATACGGTAAGGTGCATGTTGCCACTCCCACGGAACTAGCTTCCACACGCATTCTAGCTAGGTAGCTTCCTCATGAAATTTGACCTGGTTATTGAATTTTGTGACTGATAGTGATCACTAAGAACAAGTCCTTCATGTTTCTGTTACGTTCATGACGACATAAAGAAGCTAGTAGCCGATGCAAGCCTGAGTCATGTGATGTAATTAAATTCTTTGTACAGAATCATTCAATATAATTGCTGAGTACAATATAACGAGAATTTCACTTAGTTGTAACAGAAAGTAATAAGCTAAATCCATATGGACCGTTAGTATTTTTTATTTATACAACATTTCGTTGGCATTGGACTATTTTTTTTTTCAAGTAAAGTTGTCTCTTTGACTTTATGTGCTGAAACACTTGTTGACTTTACAAAACTTAACGTTTTATGAACTCCCTTTCCACAATTCCACTTCCTACAGAAGTGATGAAGGAAAAATTAAAATAGAAAAAGGAAAAATGAAAAAAAGATGAGCTTATTTGAAGCCCATTAAAATGAAGCGATCCCATATTTTGAGTTATCACTCAGCATCACACATACAGAGGTGCCGCGGGTTTGAAGGCCCACAGTTTTTAGTTTTTACTTTCCCTGTCTTTGACTCTCTCTATAAATAAGAAATAAATTCATTAGACCTGAGACTGAAAGCGAAAAGGGAGAACGATGGTGGGGCAGGAGCAATGGAAGAAGCCCAGTAGAAGCGACGAGGTTGTTGACCCTGATGAGCAAGCGAGGATCGCTGATCAGATCAGAGCTCAATTCGAAGCCTTGGCTCCCAAACGACCCATCAAACCCAACAGAAGCGAACCAGATCAAGACCCCACCGTTGACCTCCATGTCACTAATTCCATACCCGAGCTACACAAGCTTCATTCTCTCCAGTCTCAACCTCATGTCTCTCCCTCTCTATAGCATCTTTCTCTATCTCTCTCTCTCTCTTCATTGGTTTCTGATGATACCTTTCACTATTGGCAGGATATAGTTTGTAAGGAGGGGTGGGCAGATGCGCAGGATGAGTTTGTGGAAACCGAGTATTACAACAAGTTAGCATCTATTGACAAACAGCATCACGCCGTAATTCATACTTCACTTCCTGCTTAGCTTTATCTTGTGCTTTTATTTCCTTTTAACTTTTTCTTATTTCACCAGACAGGGACTGGGTTTATAAATGTGGTCACGGAAGGAGGTTATGAGATACAGAACCATGTAATCGCTGCTCATGAAACTAAGCCAGCAGGACCAGGCTACAAATGCAACCCTGCCACTAATGACTGGCTTCCCAATCTTCATGATCCACAACACCATCAAGTAATTCATTCATTCCTTTCTTATTTCTCTTTGTTTTTCTTTAAAAAAATAATAAATTGAGGAAAGGAAAGGTTTTTACGATTTGTAAATTTAGATCCATTTTTTTGTTTATTTGGGTCTTTTAAATTCAACAGAATTTTTTTTTTACAGTATTCCTTAATTTGACAGGCCAAGAACTAATTCCTTTATTTAAAAATTTATCGCTAGTCAATGAGTTTATATATACAAAAAATGAGATATATTTTTAAATTTTAAAAAAATTAAAATTTTAAATATATTTTTAAATCATTACAAATCACAAAATAAGATCAATTTATATTTTTTTCAAATATTATAGGCCTTATTTTTGTATATTCTTTATTTTTATATTAAAAATAATTGATGATAAATTAAAGAAGGTATGCAAAAAACGCCTTATTGTCTGTTTTTTATATATGTTGGGATAGGTGTTCACCTCATCCAAGCCAAATCGGAGCGACAGTTCTTAATTAGGCCGCTCTATCAGAAAAACCATGATGTTTCTGTATTGTTGGAGATGAGAACGAGATATATTGTGACTTTTGTCACATAATATAATACTACTACACTAATTGTTCTAGTGTATTCCATATGCGATTATGCATCCACTCGTATTAATTTAATAAAAGTGTCCCCTCAGGGCAACACAATCATGTGAGTTAGGTTTGTATTTTCTTTTATTCAATCCAATTTCAACTTATTCTAGAATAAAGGTAGTGCCATAATCTAGAACCTGCCTAACAAATCTCAAGCATATCTCTTCTACATGATTAATATTACACATTTAAGTTTGTTTATAAATTAAATTTAACTAAATTAAATAATAAAATTTATAATAATGTCAATTATAACAATTTTTATTATATTATTAGACTAATTTAGTTAAATTTAGTTAATAAAAAAATTTAGATGTATAATATTATTTCATATACACTTCCCATCTGATTAATTGTAATTTGCCAACAAATGAACATTATTAACCACTTTAACTTGTTAATAAATAGGAAAAGCTTCATATATTTCTCAAATATAAAAATTATACATTCTTTTTCTTTTTAAAATTTAAAAGTAAAGCTACTAAATCAATGGAAAACAATCATACATTATTCACATCTCATTGAGAGAAAATCTTGGTGATGATTGGACGGGCTTTACATTGGGCCTCCAATGGAATAGCCTTTGACATCAGAGTTCCGTGTCCTTCTGTCATGTCAACTTCTTCCTCCCCAATCCGCTTCCAATCAAAGCATTGTATCAAAGAGCCCAAAGTCAAGCCCAGGGTTCTCTGGGCCAGGCCGGAGCCAGGACACGCCCTCCTCCCCATCCCAAACGGCATGAAGCCATAAGGGTTATTGTTGGCGTCAGCATTCTCAAATCTTTGAGGCATGAAAGTTGAAGATTGGGCCCACAAGTCCGGGTCCCGATGGATGGCCCACGCATTGACAAAAACCAGAGTATTACGTGGCACATGGTAGCCTCCAAGGGTGCAGTCCTGAGCGGAGAGATGAGGCAATAGCATTGGCGCTGCAGGGTAGAGTCTCAAAGTCTCAGAGATTATGTTATGAAGGTAGGTTAATTTGGTAAGGTCGTCTTCTTCTAAGAGCCTGTCTTGTCCAACATGAGTGTCCAACTCCATCCTTGCTTTCTCCAACACTTGTGGATGGTTTAACAGATTCGACAATGCCCATTCTATTGTTATAGCCGAAGTCTCTGTTCCAGCTACCATCATGGCCTACACCCATGCAAACGGAATAGATTTCAAATTATATGCTAATCTCTTAATTATCATTTTTAATCATAAATGAATGGGCAAAGAATAGATGACTGACCATGATAAGCCCTTTGATAATTTGATCGGTGTAATACTCTGGTTGAGATTCTTGAAAGGAGAGCAAGTGATCTATCATGGTGTTTGAACTTTCCTTCTTGCTTCTATGCTCATCGATCAGCCCTTGGAACAGAGCATCCATCTTCTCACCAATTATTTGGAGTTTTCTATTATCACCACTGAAATCGAACAACCGAACCACAGGCACAAAATCCCCAAGATTCGAACTCAATCCGAACTTCGCCATATCATCCATCACATCCCTGAACTTCTTCGCCTCCTCCGCACTCGTACCATCGCATTCTTCCCCGTAGTACCGTTTCCCACTCACCATTCTCATGATCGTGTTGAACGTTAGCTCCGTCAATTTCGATCTCACTTCAACTCTCGTGAAGCCCTCGCATAACCCCTCACTCAAGCTCCGAACCAACCTCGCCGTTTCGTCCCTTCGGATTCCCGTAAAAGAGTTGAGACGCTGAGTGGAGAGGATCTCCAGGGAGCAGATGCGGCGGAGGTTGCGCCAGTGGTCGCCGTACGGCGAAGTTATCACCACGGTGTTGTTGTAGGTTAGGTGCTTGGTCTTGGCGGAACGGAAACGGTTCGCGAGGACGATGTCGTTTTTGGTAAAACATTCTTCGGCCAAGGAGGCGGAGGAAACGACCACGGAGAGTTGGGAACCGAAGCGGAACGAGAAAATGGGACCGTATTTTTGTGATAAGGCGTAGAAGGTGCGGAAGACGGGTGGTTTCAGGAGGTGGAGGTTGCCGATTAGAGGAAGAGACGGTGGAGATGGTGGTAGGTTTTTGAATCTCTTTGTGAATAGCATGTAAGAAGTGATGAAAACAACGAACAGAAGAAGAGAGTTATAATAAGAAAGTTCCATCATTATGCTTTATCTCAATAAATTTGGCTCTGTATGTAGGGTTTGACGTGAAGTTGTAATAATAATACAGTAGCTCTTTAATATATATATATATATATGGTTGCAACTTCCAACTTTCAAATTCTGTGTAGTATGTGAAAATGAATACTATTCCAACTTAGATAAAGTCAAGATAGTACGAAGCTACCCAAGAAAAGGTCAACGCCTCAAAGATTAAGATACCATCTTTGACTTTGATTTGGAGTTGGATAAAGTAAAGACTTCTTTGCGTGAAAAATAATTATTAATATATTAATATGTCTTATATACTAATTAATTTAATTAAATACATGGTTATTAGTTGATTATTATTTTCATAAAATATCTTTATTTGGATAGTAATTAAAAAATGGTTGTTAAATTAATTATAAATAATAATGAATTTTGTAACTTTTGGATAGTTTATATTTCAAAATGTATGCACACATAATTTTTACTTTTTCAATAGATTATAAACTTTTTTTGGGAGCGTTTTTTTTTTTTTTATATTGAGGCTCAGAATAAAACTGTGATGTCTGTGATGTAGTATTTTAATCGATGACCTCGTATTAAAATTTTTGGAGACGAAGAGTCAAACTTTAATAATATTTTTTTAAAAAAATATTTTTATTTAATTTTTTTAATTTTAAATTTATTTTTTAATTTTTATATTTATTTTAAATTAAATATGATTCAGTTCAGTATATTTTATACTAAATACAATATACAAATTTAATTTAGTCTCTATTTTTTAGTCTTTTAGTCTTAATCTTTCAGTCGTAATCTCTCTTTTAAATAAAACACTACAAAAAAAATGTTAAATACTGTCGAATTTATCGTCGCACATTAGCGTTGGGTTTACTGAAAAATTTACCAATAGTTTTTGGTGTGAAATTCGTCATGTATGTCAAATCATTACCGGCGAATTTTCGTTTTTGATAGTAAATTCGACGCTAATAATTTGGAGAAAAAACCATAAAAATAGACACAAACTTTAACATCAGATTCACCGTTAAAAAAAATCCTATGGTAGCTATTTTAGTAAAATATTGCATTTAGGCTATCGGCACCACGTTATTGTCGTCCCCTTCATTTCGAATTTCTCTAACAAAAACTTGGTCACGGAACATTTTTACTAAATAAAATTATAAATAAAAAATAATTTAATTTGTTGTTACTTTTTTTTAAAGAGAGGATATATAATGTTATTTTAATAGTAGATCACTGAAAATAGTATGACTTGTTTTTCTTTATAACTATTGTATCATTTTTATGGACGGATGGTGTAACAGTGTAAATACTATTTTAAGTCTTTTATATGCTAAAAGTATTTGATAATTTGTGATTAGTGATTTTTGATAATTGATTCTAGTTTTAGTAGATTTAAGATTGTATGTTTGAACTGCTGAAGTATTTAATATATTGTGATTAGTGATTCTTGATAGTTTATTCTAATTTCAATGGATTTAGGATTGTAGGTTTAAATTGTTGAAAGTGTTTGATATATCCTGTTTATTGATTCTTTATTATTGATTCTAGTTTAGTGGATTTATGGATTTTACTTCTTGATTATTAACTGTTGTTCATTGACTGTGAATATTGGTGCTATTTAAGTTAATTGTTGATGGATAGAGTTTGTGGTGCATTACTGTTACAGATAAAACTCAGCCGAAATTTCTATAAAATTCTTTATATATTATGGTTTGTGAATTGTTGATAAGTTTGCGCCAAACAACAATACATGTACTCAAGAGATGATCAACGTAATATTATCAAACTAATGTATGACTATCCATGGCCGAGCTACAAAAAGATTCCCTCTGAGATCAGAAAGCGATGGTTTCAGAAGTAGGCGGTAAGAACTTAATATAGTCAAATATTCTTATCTAGATTATATCTTCTTTTTTGTTTAATATGATATATTTTGATTAACTCATTTTAAAATCTTTTTGTGTAGCTGAACTTTATATAGGATATGGAGTATGATCTCATCATCAGGAAGATATATGACCATCGTATGGGTAGGCAGCTACAACAAATGCTGGAGGATGTATGTGAGAGGCGCGACCAGGTTATCCAAGTATACCGGCGACTCAGTGACCTTCACTAAGAATAAGGCCAGACTGGTATGTAACTTCTCTAATTTTGTTATTAACTTAGTTATATTCTTGGACATATCATTAGTAGACATCCGAACAACTTATTTCAATACAACATGTATAGTCAAAGTCGTTGGATCGCGATACGATATTGGCGGAGACCTTAAAGTACACCCACACTTTGAAGGAGAACAAAGAGATATTTGTTGATCAGCGGTCTGCAGATCATCACGTGAATAAATATCTGATATTGTGATATAAAATTTTCAATTAACTGTATAACTGTCATCCTAATCATAATAACATGTGTTACACAGAAGTTCCCTACACGCAGAAACTAGAGGCCGCAACTCAACATTCTTAGCAAAGTGGTAAGGACGCCAGTAACACTATTGCTTCAGCGTCGATCCTGGTACAGTTTGGCCCGATACCGCCTCAACACCGTACGGGACTAGGGTTGTTCTTCGCCGGCATTTTTCGCACCTCTACATTGAGGCCATCGTCCACCTCTGCCACCAGTCGAGCCGTCGATCTTGAGAAAGGCATTAATTTGAGGCTGCAGGTGCAGGAGGTCTCCCAGAGCCTTCACAAACAAATTCAGGAGTTGACCGAGACTTGGGAGAGATATCAAAAAATCCTCACATGCGTGGGGGACACGGATGACCTGAGGCTGGAGTGGAAGGAGTAGCTGGAGCAGCTTCAGCGGATGGAGGCTCAGATAGAGATATACCAGGCTCAGATGTGCGCCACTGGCATTGACCCTGTTGGTGGGACACAAACATCACCGCCGGCTCCGTCGCCTTAGCAGGACTACGAAAACGATGACAACGACTACCAAGATCTTTAGCTGTTAGGGCTTTGTTTTACTTTTTCATTGTATTTATTTGACTTTTAATTTATTTGAATATTTGATATTTATTTGAATATTTGATATTTAATATTACATAATTAGTTTTTGTTATTGATAAATTGATCACTAATTGTGTGAAAAATAATTTTAAATAAAATTTTAAAATTAAAAAGCAAAAATAAAAAAAATTGCGTTACAATATTTTTTAAAAAAAATTGACATTGTCGAACGAATTTACTGTGGATATAATCTGACGGTAATAGTGCGGACAACAAGATATTGTGACGTCAACATTACCGTTAGAAAAATTTACCGATAACCAAATAATTTTTTCGAGCAGATAATCGATCACAAAATTTGACGATAATTATCGTCAGATAAAAAAATCCGACAATAATTAATTACCAACAAAATTTATACCGTCTGATTTTTTTTACGATAAATAACTTATTGCCAAATTTTATTCATTTTTCTAACGATAAATTTGATGATATTATTTTTTTGTAGTAAAACCTTAATGTTTGTCTTGTGTATTTTTTTTTTGAAAAATGATACTAAGTGATCAATGTATTTTATATTTTTCTTGTGTTTGAGTCATTATTAGTCAATTTTTTATTTTTTACTAAAAATGCAGCTTTTTTATTTTTTGTTTACTGTTTTTTCCATTTGTGTTCATTTATTGACAAATTATTAATTATTCATATCTAAGCATTTAGCTTGCATAATAAGTTCAATTCACTTCTCTTTTTTAACATACAAATTTTGCCTAAAATTGGGCCTATTAAGGTCGATCCAATTATGCTGCGCTTAAAATTGGGTTAAATGGATTTAGATACGAGTTTTCGAAATTTATACTAGATTTAACTTAGGGAGTAAGTTTAGTGTTTACTTCTATTATAATGCATGAACATTGACATGAACATAAAATATGTGGATACATAAATTTTAAAATTGTATAAAAGATGGGACATATATATATATATATATATATAATATTAAGTATTTTTTAGATAAATCGTAATAATATTTTAATATTTTATTAATATTAAAATAAATTAATTTTTAATATCTTATTTTAATTATATAAAATATTTAAAATATTTTTTATTTTAATAAATAATAATATATATTATTTTTAAATTTATTTTAAAAATACATATTAAGAATAAAATTGGACATGTTGAAATATAATGATATTTAAATGTGTCCAAACGTGTTTGAAAAAAATTTATTTTTTACTAAGATATGATTGGACACAACAGATATACGTGTCGAATAATTGTTAATAAGTGTCGTGTCTAAAATATATTCGACACGGTACACTATAGCAAAAACTTCGTAGAATGTGTTCCATTGCAAAATATTCATTTTCAAATAAAATTCATAGGTTATCGAGCGGTCACTAACAATATTATTCCAACTTTTGAGAAGCAAAAGCAAAAATAGTAACAAAGAACCAAAATGCTAAAAGAGAGGTCAAGGGTTAAGATATCTTCATTGTCATTGACTTGAATTTGGACAGGGCGGCGATTAGAATTTTCTGGGAACTTATAACTTTCTTATCTTTCATGAATAAATATCTTATGATGTTCACAAAGATTCATTTTATTATAGGAATTCACTTAAATGAGTTTTTTAAAAGATCTTTTTTTTTTAGAATAATAATTCAAAAGAGCTCTTTGACACAAAAACTTATCCATACACAAATAATAAAAATTATTACAGCAATATAATAATTTTGTATTCAATACTAAATATATATATTTTATATATAATAATTAATTAATAATTAATTTTTTATATTCATGTACTATCATTATTTTGTTTAAATATAAATTATCTTACTTTATATTTTTTATGAAAAGATGAAAAATCGTAACTTTTGTTTAATATTTTTGTGTGTGATCATGTCAGTTTTATTTTCAAATTAAAGAACCCTATATATACTAAAAAGAAATAGTAATGTTAGCTGAACAATTTTTTTTTATGTTAGCTGAATCTAATCAAGTTGATTTAATAATTTATTAGGCTAACATAAACTTGGTCACGGAACATTTCTACTAAATAAAATTATAAATAAAAAATACTTTAATTTGTTGTTACTTTTTTTTTAAAGTGAGGATATATAATGCTGCTTTAATAGTAGATCATTGAAATTAGTATGACTTGTTTTTCCTGATAACTATTGCATCATTTTCATGTGTGCTTTCAATAATATAAAAGAGAAAATTGAAATATATTTCAAGCATATAGTCAAAATTGGTTTAAAAATAAAATTGAAATATATCTAAATTTTGAATTATTAAACACCAAATAAAAGATAAAAAATACATTAAAACTAAATGCAAACATCGAGTACAAATTAAAAGACATACATATTTGTCCCTTCATTTTACATTATAGATGTAGTAGAAGTGTAGAACTTCATATAATAACTTTAACTAGGATCTCGCGTTAATGTTTTCGAATAAAAAATCCTAGTTGCAAATTGCTCATCACACAACCTACACATAGTTTCTAAGGGAATTTTCTTTGGCATGGTAAGTCCTTTATCTTCGGTCATATCAATTTTTTGAGATGTTATTCGTTTCCACTGAAAACATTGAATCAATAAGCCTAAAGTCAATGTGACTGTACGTTGTGCCAAATTGGCTCCTGGACAAGCTCTTCTTCCCATTCCAAATGTAAGTAGATTATTTGCTTCACCTTCTTTCTCAAACCTCTCAGGCTTAAATTGTGTAGAGTCGTCACTCCACACTTTGGGATCTCTATGAATAGCCCAAGCATTCACTAATACTATTGTGTTTTGTGGTACCTTATATCCTTCTAGGGTGCAATCTTCAGAAGAGTAATGTGGTACCAATAATGGTGCTGCAGGATGCAATCGAAATGTCTCATTGACAATGTTTTGAAGGTAAGGGAGTCTTGTGTTTGTAATGTCAGATTCGTCAACAATGCGATCTTGTCCAATTTGTGTGTCTATTTCTTTTCTTGCCTTTTTTATTATTTCTGGATGGTTTAATAAATTAGACATTGCCCATTCTAAAGTCACAGATGAAGTGTCTGTTCCTGCGAGTAACATAACCTGCAAGTCCAAATTATAGAACGAGCAATTATATTTTGAAAAAATTTACAAGTATTTCAGTAATCAACAGTTAAAAATTACTAAAATATTAATATACCAATATACTTAAAAACTTTCTTATATTTTGTTAGGAACAGACATATATGTTTATTATGTGAATTTTAATTACTAGTATATAATTAATAAAAGTTACGAACTTACGATAAATTTATTTGATAAAGCAGTTTTAGGACAACTTGACATAAAATAGTACAATCAACGGAAACAGAACTGATATACTAGCTCTGGCCTCTGGCCATGCCAAATCAAAGATTTAAATATATATACGGTCCATGTTAGTTGTGAAGATCGATGTGAATGTGATGAACTTTTTTTTTTTTTAAATATTGAAGTGATAGTGATATTTTTTTAAAATGTAGATTGTTGGGATGTTATATTTAAATGTGGAATCGTTTAAATAAAGAAATAGAAATCAGACTATTTGATTTATTAGAGATACAGAAATCAGACCGTCTGATTGCTAGAAGTACAGAAATCGGATCAGACCGTCTAATTTCTAGAGATAAAGAAATTAGACCGTCTAATTTCTGATAAATACACAAATCGGACCGTTCGATTTGTATTAAAAAAATTAAAAAGCTTAAAGTACAGAAATTGGTGTACTTTCCATAATTTTAAAAAACACAAAAAATTACAATATTAAAATATTTCACCACTTCTACTCTCATAACAAAAAAAATTAGCCAGGTGTGATGGGAACACAGTGAACCGCAAAATTAAAGTAGTAGTATAAAGTAAACTGATATTAAATTAAACATTTCTATTGTTATCATTTTCTTCCGGTATTTAATAATAAAAAATTTAGATAATTAATATTTTTATCTTACTTTTAATCAACATTAATTAACTGCTCATTTTTTACACTAAAACCCTCTAACATTTCGCATAATAAAATTTAGCTAATACATACTTTTTAAAACATATTAAACTATTAATTAAAAAAATTACAAAATAAATACTAAATTTAAATTTTAAAGTATCTGCATATATTTATTAAAATAAATTTTGTAAAAATTATTAATAATAATTTTAACTTAAAAAAATATATTAACTAAACCCTCAATAATAGACACCATAAACAAACAAAAAAAATGCATGTCAATATGTGGAGCCTCCGTACCATAGTCAAATTATATGGGACCACGTAATAAGTGATAGGCAACCTTGTTGGCCCCTCAATTTAACGCCGAATTGGCAAAATTGTTTTTCAAAATAAATATTAAATATTAAAAATTTATTTATTTTATATTTTTAAAATAAAATAAACTTTTCGTCCTGCTAAAAAGTTTTTAAAATATTTTTAAATTTAATTTTATTTTATTTTATTTTAAAAATTGTTAATTTGCATTAAATATATTGATAATTAAATTTTAAAAAAAATTATGATTAATCTAACAATGAATATATTATGTATACTCTAAAATCAGCCACTAAAATTAGTTATTAGTATAAAATGAATATTAAAATATAAATATATATTGAAAATAAATTAAACTATATATGTATTTATGCACAAATATATTAGTAATTAATTTTAATGTATGAATATCATTTTTAATCTAACAATAATGCAAAACACTGGTTTATTTGTGTTAAATATTATTTTTGTAAAATTATTATTAATTTAGTTCTTAATTTTTGAAAAATTAGTCATTATAAATATATTTAATATAAATTAATTTTTTTAAATAAAATTAAAATAAAACAAAACTTTAAAATATTATTAAAATTTTATACTTAATTTCTTTTATCGTTTAGGCATAATGATAATTCCCTAAATGTTATTGAGGAAAGATGAACGATGATGATGATTTCCCTATATAGACACCCATGTAATGCGAGCTCAGTGTAAATATCCGGGTAGCCAATTGGATAAAGATATCAAAAATATTTTTTTAAAAATATTTTTAAAAAATTAAAATTTAATATATATAATTAATTAAATTATATTATTTTTATTAAAATTAGACCGAACAAATCAGTTTAACAAAGAAATTAGTAAATTAAATTTTAAAATTGATATAAATTAATATTTTTTATAAAAAATTATTATAATATTTTTATTATAAAACACAATTAAAATATCTTTATTTTATATATATATATATATATATTATTAATTTTAAAAATTTAAATTCTAATTCTATAACGATAAAAAAGAAAAGAGTTAGAATTTAGGATTCTCAAAATTAATATATATAATAAGAGTATTTTAGTCATTTTATATAATAGGGGTATTATAGTTATTTTTTTATGAAAAATAATATTAATTTAGACAAATTTAAAATTTGATTCACTATTTTTTGGTTAAATTAATTTGTTTGACTTAATTTTGACAAAAATAATATAATTTAAGTGATTATATGTGTTAAATTTTAATTATTAAAAAAATTATAAAAAAAAGATATTTTCTACGACTTTATAGAACCCTAAATTAACAAAGAGTTTTTGACCAAATATACTGGACAACTTTTTAATTAAATCTCATATAGTTAAGCCGTTGTTATAATCTAATTTCTTTTTTATAAATAATGCAATATATTTTATAAGTTACACATCATGGTTTCTTTTTTGCACCGTTTAATTTTTTTTTAGAACATTATTTCTTTCTTCTTTAACACTTTTAATTATGGTGAATAAATTACAAAAAGTTCTTATGTTGTAGATCTTAATATAATTAATATTCGTAACTTTTTTATCTTCAAATTTTTTGTTGGATATAGTCTACAGATATTTTTAAATAATTTATTTATAAATTAAAATTTTATAAAAAAATAATTAATATTCGTAATTTAAATTATACAAGTAATTTCACCAAAATAATATTTTAAACATACACATTTAGTATTTAGTCATAAATATATATTTTTCATTTATATTATATCTTAATAATAATATATTTAAATAATATTTTAATATTTATTCACAATTATGTGTTTTTAGATTCAAATAAATATAAAAAAATCAAATTTTATTATTTAATTTATTATTATAGAATTCTTATTTTAATTTAAAATGATTCATTAAATTAATATAATTAAAATTAATTATAAATTATTTTATATAACATATACAGATTTAATTAAATTTTACTTTATGTGTTATATAAATTATTGAATCTATATGTGTTATATAAAATAATTTATAGTTAATTTTAGTTATATTAATTGAATGAATTATTTTAAATCAAAATAAAAATTATATAATAGTAAATTAAATAATGAAGTTTGATTTCTTTTATATTTATTTAGATTTAAAAACACCCAACTATATAAGGCTTGCAAAAAAAATTGATTCTTTTTTTTATAGAATTGCAAATTATTTATATTATTAAATATTATTTAAACACATTATTACGCACATAGTATAAGCAAAAGAAAAAAAATACATAATTATGAATAAATACTAAAATATTATTTGAACATACTATTATTAAAATATAATATAAATAAAAAAATATATTTATGAATAAATACTAAATGTGTATGTTTAAAATATTATTTTGATGAAATTATTTATATAATTTAAATCACGAATATTAATTATCTTTTTATAAAATTTTAATTTATAAATAAGTTATTTAAAAATATCTATATATGGACTATCCTCAACACAAAATTTGAAGACCAAAAAGTCACGAATATTAATTATATTAAGATCTACCACCTAAGAACTTTTTTGAAATTTATTTAATTTATCATAACTAAAAGTGTTAAAGAAGAAAGAAACAATGTTCTAAAAAAAATAAACTATGCAAAAAAAATCATGCTGCGTAACTTATAAAAATATATTGCATTATTAAAAAAATAAAAAAATAGATCATAACAAGGCTTAACTATATGAGATATAATTAAAAAATTGGCTCAGTATATTTGGTAAAAAACTCTTTGATTACTTATTTAATAGTACTGCTAATTATATATTTTTAAGGAGATAAAAATCTGAAATTGCAATGTGTCATTGATATGACTGCTGTCATAGAAAAGTAAAAAAGAAAAAATAGAACTAGGTGTCACTAAAAAAACTATAACCATGTTACTTCTATACATGTAGATAATTTATGATATCTACACCATAGAGCTCGCCGTTATCTAATAAATGGTTCGATAAAGAGATTTTATATGTATCAAGCACTTTAAGCAATTAATAATAGATGAAAGATAGAGGAAGCAATTAATTACCAGAATAAGTCCTTTGATAATTTGATCCGTATAATATTCAGGGTGGGAGTGTTGCAGAGTTAAAAGATGATCAATCATGGTGTTAGTGTTCCTCATGCTACTGCGATGCTCATCAACGAGACCTTGTAAGAAAGAATCAGTTCTCTTACTAATCCTCTTTAACCTTTTCTCTAAATCATCAAGACGAAACCAACGAAGCAGAGGTATGAAATCTCCGGGGTTATCTGCTCCTGCCAAAACCATTAATTCCTTGATGATCTCCCTGAATAGCTTTCCTTCTTCAACATCAGTGACGTCACAATCATCACCGTAGTATCTTTTTCCAGAAACCATCCTCATGATAGTGTTGTACGCCATTTCCGAGAACATGGAACTTAGCTCCACTCTGGCAAAGTCATCGTCGTTGGTGGAAGCTTTCAGAGCCAGCTTTTGCACAAGCCTCAAGATCTCGTCTCTTCGGATCTCCAAGAACGAGTCGAGTCGATGCGTGGAGAGAACCTCCGTGGCCACGATGCGACGGAGGTTGCGCCAGTGGTCGCCGTAGGGAGAAGACACCAGGGTTGTGTAGTTGTAGGCGATGTACTTTCCAACGAGAAAGTAAGGGCGGTTTGCGAGGACGATGTCGTTTTTGGAGAAGCATTCTTGCGCTGCCGTTTGTGATGAAACGACAACCACAAGGCGGGAGCCGAACCAGAGGGAGAAGACTTTGCCATACTTTTGTGACAGCTCATACAAGCAGCGGTGTAATGGTTGTTTGAGTTGGTGGAGGTTTCCGACTATTGGAAGATAAGGTGGACCTGGAGGAAGGTTTTTGGATTTTCTTGACTGGAACAGAAGGTTGAGAGCCACAAGAGAGAGAACAGAGATGATGACAAGGAAGAAATAATAGAGATGGATTGACATGATAGAGTATAGTAGAATAAAATAATATCCTTGGTCATTCGACAAGGCACAAGGAAAATGGATCTTATAAGAGACCACACTGCTGAAGGCACCGTGTATATTCAAAAGGATCTGCTTGGACTAATTAAGACTAAGAGTGAACTCAATTTGGTGGAAATTCAAATACAGTCCACTTTACGTGAAATTGATATTTGAGAGTTGTTAAATAATTTGATTGATTTGACTAAATTTTTATCTAACGGCTCTCAGATATCAACTTCACGTGAAGTCGACTTCACCTGAATTTTCACCCTTTAAGTAAGTGGTTAAAAAACAGGTTTGTGTCAAAAAAATAAAAATAATTTTCCATTATTTTAATTTTTTTATATTCAAATTTATTTTCAAAGATTTATAAGCAAAATAATAAAAAAGTAAATAGATATATAAAATAATTTTAATTAAGATTAATTAATTTTAACATATTTTAATAGTACTTTAGTTGTCATAAAAAATATCGGTTGCAGATAGGGCTGGAAGTGAGTCAACTCAGTTCATGAGCTAGTTTAAACTCGACTTGTTAATAGTTCTATAAGCTAAACTCGTGAGTTAGTGAGTCAAGTTTGAACTTGAAATTGAACTCATAAATTAAATGAACCGAACTTGAATTTGAATAAGTTCAACACATTAACGTAAGCGGACTCGATTATATATACATATATATATATATATATATATATATATTAACGATCTTAATAATTTAAAAATAATAATTTATTAATAGATAAACAATATATAAAATTGATATTTTTTAAAATATTTTTTAAAATACATAAGTTATAATTTACTGATATAAAATTATAAATTATATTTCTATTATTTGAGCTAACTCGTGAGTTTTTAGTGAACTAAATTTGAGTTTAAGAAATAAGTTTGATTATTAACGAGCTGAGCCGTGAGCTAAGCTCAATTTTTGTGAGTCAAGCTTGAGTTTGATCTAGCTCAACTCAGCTCGACTTACTTCTAATCCTAGTTGTGAACGATTTAGTAACATTCTAATCGAAAAATCAACGAATTAAGACAATTTTAATAGTAATTTCAGTGAGAACATAATATTTAAATTCGATGTTTGATCAAGCAATAAATATACAAGATATGCTGTAAGAAACTGTGAAATAGATATATTCGACGATAATCTTTATACGAAAATATTTAATAACAAAAAAAATTAGCTAAAAATAATCATAACTTATCTTATTTAATATTTATTAATTATCCGAAAATGTTTAATAACAAAAAAGTTAAAAATAATCATAACTTATCTTATTTAATATTTATTAATTATTGTGATAATTAATAAATATTAAATAAAATAAATTTTGACTCATTTTTTTCTTAATATTATCAATGCTTATATTAGAGGTGGCAAAACGGGTCAAATCCGTTGGGTCCATCCGCAAAATTTGCTAAAAATGGCGGATTGGACTAGAATTTAGAATCCGCCAAATTAAAAAAAAAACCGCCAAATTTGTACCGCCAAATTTACGGATTTTGACGAGACGAAGTAGACCGATCCGCCAGACCAAAAATTTTTATTTTTTCTTTTTTTTTGTTAAATAAAATAATGATTACTACTACAAAAGTAATAATTATATAATTTTTACACATTTTTTTATTTTTTATTTTTATTCTTCTTCTAGTTATTAACTTTATTTATTTTATTTTATAATTTTGTATATATACTCAAATTATGTAATTTAATTTTTAAAATAAATATGATTCTGTTGATAAACATTATTTTGAATAATTTTATTGAAATTAAAAATAAAAAAATAATTAAAAAAATTATATTATAATTTGATTATTTTTTTATTTAATTTTTTAATTATTATTTTTTAGTTAATTTTATTGAATTATTTTTCAAAAAAAAAAATCAAACAAACTAGCCCACTAATCCACCATAAAACAAAATAAGTTAGCATTTTAAATCTATTTTAATTAGTAAAATGTGATAGCCCATCCCATTTATAATACAGGCCTAAACGAAACGGACTGGGACGGACTAATCCACCTTGCCGCCCCTAACTTATATGTCTTGGCATCAGTAGTTACAATTCCAACTAATAAAGAGAAAGATTTCACATATAATTATTATAAAGCAACAGGACACGAGGAAAAAAAAACCACTAATAAAAAGAGCTTAATGGACACAACCAAAACATAAGTGATCCTACACGTACGTACAGATGTTTATTCATTTAATTATACAGATAATTGTGTGCTAATATTACTAAATTAAATAATAGCCTTCGTTGCAAATGGATCACGCACCTTACACATTGCTTCCAAGGGAATTTTCCTTGACACGGTAAGTCCTTTTCCTTCAGCCATATCAATTTCTGCATGTGTTGTTCGCTCCCATTCAAAACACTGAATCAACAACCCTAATGTCAAATTCACTGTACGTTGTGCCAAATTGGCTCCTGGACACGCCCTTCTCCCTATTCCAAATGTTAGTAGATTGTTTATTTCACCTTCCTTTTCAAACCTCTCAGGCTTAAATTGTGTAGAGTCGTCACTCCACAATTTGGGATCTCTATGAATAGCCCAAGCATTCACCAATACAATTGTGTTTTGCGGTACCTTATATCCTTCCAAGGTGCAATCCTCTGAAGAAAGATGT
Organism: Arachis hypogaea; assembly: GCF_003086295.3. Lineage (NCBI taxonomy): Eukaryota > Viridiplantae > Streptophyta > Magnoliopsida > Fabales > Fabaceae > Arachis > Arachis hypogaea. The sequence goes on along the minus strand of NC_092040.1, from coordinate 7,612,129 downwards.
GGAACCAATAATGGTGCTGCAGGATGCAATCGAAATGTCTCGTACACTATGTTTTGAAGATAATTGAGTTTTGATATGTCAGACTCGTCTATAAGGTGATCTTGTCCAATCTTTGTGTCTATTTCTTTTCTTGCCCTTTCTAGTATTTCTGGATGGTTTAACAAATTAGACATTGCCCATTCTAAAGTCACAGATGATGTGTCTGTTCCAGCAAGCAGCATAACCTACAAGTTCAAATTATGAAATGAGTATTACATGTTTTTTTTTTTTGGGTGTTGTTAAGTTGTTAGAAATATATTTTTTTTAATAAAAATATTTTTTTATTTTAGTATATTTAATAAAAATAAAATTAATTGAAAAAATATTTTTAACATAATAAATAAATAAAAAATATTTTTTATTATTATAATAAATTATAATTATTAAATAAAACTATATTTTTATATAATACATTCAAACATAAAATTATTTTTATTTTTTTAAAATTTAATAAAAAATATTACTTAAAAAATATTTTCTTAAAGCTTCACTTAAACAAATTCTATATTTTGTAAAGACGAAGCATACTATACATATTTATTTTGTAAATTTTAGTTAGGGTTAAGTACTGTTTTTGTCTCTAAGGTTTGGGATAAAAAACAAATTCGTTCCTGATCTTTTTTTGTTATTAAAATCATCTCTAACATTACAAAACGTTATAAAATCGTTTTTTTTGTCCATAAATAAAATTTTTTGGACAATTTTATCCTTAAAAAGAAAAATAAAAAAATCTTCTCCCATTATCACAATTATTCCCTACTTCATCAGTCATCACTACTACCACCACCACACTATTCTCCATCCATCCATTAATCCTAAACCCATCACAACACCAACAATTGGCAGCAACAACTCAATTAAACTAAAAAAACTTGACAAAACAATATCATATAATCATTAAGCTAAAAATTAGATCCAAGATAAGTAATTAGATCCAAGACAGCAATGGAGAAAGACCTGGTTCAAGCTTTCAAGCAGAAAGGCAGACGGGATGATCATTATAATACGATGATAGCACCTAATTAGCAAGAAAAGCTTTCCTTTCCCTGCTATGCTATTAGCTATGGCCTATGGCTGGATTGAATCCCTATTGCTTAGGGCAAGTCAAGGCAAGGAATCTATTCCCGTGGGGATATAAAAGAGGAAATGAAAGCAACGTGTGTAGCTGACCAATTGCAAGGGTTGAGCTAAGGCTAAGCCAATGCCAGGAGACCACACCTAGCTAGCACCTGGCTTTCATGCATCTTGCTCCTACGCCTTGAACTATCAAGCAAGGCAAGGGATGAGCTACCTATCGACAACAGGCACGTATTGAAAATGGGGAACTTCCTTCGATGATCCGGGAAGAGGATTTCCGACATTAGCATCCGAAGAAGCCAAGCTCATGCCATCAAAAGGCGATCCAAAATTATTGGGATTTAGACCACAGGAGAGAAAGAAACGAATTGAAGACCTCGCTCCATACCAAAAGCTCGACGACGGTGATGGAACGCCGACGGAGTAGCTCTTAGCCGTCACTCTTTTCTACCGTTTCTTTCTTCTTCCCTTTTGTTTCTCTCTTCTTTCTTTGTCTTTTGCTTTCTTTTTTTTTTTGTTTGTTTTCTGTTTTAGGTAGTGATAAGGGGTGGGGTGAGGGTAAGGGTAAGGGTAAGGGGTAGGGTGGGGTAATTTTTTTAATATTTTTTATTTTTATTTAAAGAATAAAATTGTTTAAAAAAATTTTTATGAACAAAATGATAATTTTATAATGTTTTGTAGCGTTAAAGATGATTTTAATAATAAAAAAGTTGGGAACGAATTTAATTTTCACCTCAGGTCTTAAGGATGAAAATAATACTTAACCCTTTTAATTACTATATTTCTAGTAGAGTTTGTAATTTACCTCATGACAAGGGATAAGTACGATTTTGATTCTTAAGATAGAGGTTGAATTTTTTTTTGTTTTTATTCTTTTTTTTATACAAAATCGTCATTTTTATTTAAATATTAAAATTTTGGATCAAATTATCTATAACAAAAAAAATTTAAAAAAATAAAAAAGTATTTCTGCTCCTGCAAAGAAAAAGGAAAAAAGGAAAAGAGAGAAGAGAAAAAAAAAACTGTCTACGTATTTCCACTTTTGTTGTCATCTCTGTACGATTTTAATTTTAAGATAAAGACGATTTTAAAATTAAGTTAAACTTTATAGATAATTTTGTATATACAAAAATTTTCGACTTATACTTTAAAGACTAAAATTACACTTAATCCCAAATTAATTAATAAAGGTTACGAACATATTTGATAAAGTACTTTTTAAACTACTAAACATAGAGTCATAGAATACTTCAATGAATAGAATAATATAGGTTATTTTTTTAAGAGATATGTTTTCGAAGATATTTTTATATGGAAATAATTATAAAAATAATATTGTAAATTATTAAATAAAATATATTCAATAAAATGTATTAAATTATCTAATATTTGCAATATCATCATTTTCGTCATTTTCACATTGACGGGAGGATGTCATTATGGGATAATACTCTTATTCTATATTTATCTAATCTAAGCAACCCTGTATGAAGAGGTGCATAATAGGAAGGAAATAAATGAGCCAATATACTAGCTCTGACCATGTCAAATAAATAGATAGTCCAAGGTAGTGATGGATGGGAGATGGGACAGAAACACAGGGACCCGCAAAATTAAAGGAGTAGTGTTAAATTGAATAATATTAAATTAAGCATTTATATTGCTCTAATATCCCTTTTTTTTGTTTGGGGAAACTCCTAAAGATGTTACATATTTTAGGAATTTTCAAATGTACTGGTGTGTGTATATATATATATATATATATATATATATAATTAAAGATTAAAATTGACTGAAATATCAGTATATTTAAAAGATTTCTTATATTTTATATTTAACTGATAATTAAAAGTTGCACTTAATGTGTTTGCTATATGTGACTTGTTTTCTTACTTTACCAACAAAGTAGATTTAGTTAGGTACTACTAATAAAATATTTAAACATTCATTGTTTATGTGTATACTCTATACTGAAATCAGTATACTATTAAGAGCAATGCTAAGGATCAGCAATTTTTGTGATTGTTAGCCATATCAATAATGATTTGATGGTGTGAGATTGGTGTGAAATTTTATTCAATGACTCATCTTTTTCTACTGATTACATGCTGGCCAAAATTCAATAAAACTGCTGGTCCCTAGACTTTCCCTACCATTAATATTAACAACAAAAAAAGTGTATAAATGACTAGATTAAGCATAACTACATACGAATATGGATATTATTATATCAACATCGGAAGACGCCGCCCTAGTCAACGACGTGGACCAATCAATAAACATGCTATTGACTACCACATGTGCAAGCCCACTATCATCGATTTATTCAGTTGTTTATCCTCTTTTTATCGTATAAAATTATAAACTCGTCCTCATCCTATAATTATGAGGTTGCAACTTGCAAGCTCACCGTAAAGTTGAAGCAAAAGGACTATGCTCAATAAAATAAAACAAGGGAAGAATAATAGTGAAGAAATATAGAAACTTACCATAATAAGTCCTTTGATGATTTGATCTGTGTAGTACTCAGGATGCGACTGTTGCTGAGTTAGAAGATGATCAATCATGGTGTTAGTGTTTCTCTTGCCATTGCGATGTTCATCAATAAGCCCTTGTAAAAAAGAATCAATTCTTTTACTAATCCTCTTTAATTTGTTCTCCAAACCATCAAAATCGAACCACCGAAGCACTGATATGAAATCTCCAGGGTTGTTTGCTCCTCCCAAAGCCACCAACTCCTTGGTTATTGCTCTGAATCTCCTTGCTTCTTCAACATCAGTGACGTCACAATCCTCACCGTAGTATCGTTTTCCAGAAACCATTCTCATTATAGTGTTGAAGGTCATTTCCGATAACTTAGATCTGAGCTCCACTTTGTTAAAGCCGTTGGAACATTCCTGAGCCAGCTTCTGCACGAGCCTCATGATCTCGTCTCTTCGGATTTCCAAGAACGAGTTGATGCGGTGCGTTGAGAGAACCTCAAGCGTTGCGATGCGGCGGAGGTTGCGCCAGTGATCTCCGTAAGGGGAAAGCACGAGGGTGGTGTTGTTGTAGCCGATGTACTTTCCAGTGAGAAAGTGAGGACGGTTTGCAAGAACGATGTCGTTTTTGGAGAAGCATTCTTGCGCTGCCGTTTGTGATGAAACGACAACCACAAGGCGGGAACCGAACCATAGGGAGAAGACTTTGCCATATTTTCGTGACAGCTCATAGAAAGCGCGGTGGAATGGTTGCTTGAGTTGGTGGAGGTTTCCAATAAGGGGAAGATATGGTGGACCTGGAGGAAGGTTTTTGAGTGCTCTTGATTTGAATAATAGCTTCAAAGTGAGAAGGAAGGAGATTGTGAGGAGTGAGAGATATAGGAAAATGGACATGATTATTGAATTGCTTCCAGTAGTGTTTGGATAGTTTCGGCTAGTATGTGTGGTGCTTCGATTTTATAGAAAAAGAAACCTGACACGTCACCCTTTCTGCGGCTTACATGCAATGCCTGAGCTTGCGTTTGTGCTTACGTCATACTCATCATATAAGTTCTTGGGACTGGAGAAGGAGGAAGGAAAAATCCACGCTGTTTTCTTTCTCTATAAAAAAACCAATGATTTAAAAAAATAATAAAAGAAAATTACTTCTAAAAATAGTATCAACATTTATATCTGTTAAACCAAATTAGTTTAAATTTTTAAAGTGGTATTTTAAATTGGATCTGTATATTAATTTTGTCTCTCAATTTTCAATAGCATTAGATATATATTTTAATTTGAGTTTTGGATAACATATAAATTCTTCTATCCAATTTTGGCATAAGTCAGCAGGTAGAGTGCTGACCTGGCGCTGCCAGCTTCACATAAAACGTCAAAAATGACCAACTACATCAATACGCTCTAAAATTTTTCAATTTAGTCTTTGCACAAATCATAAACCTTAAAGGTAGTTCATCTTTTTTTTCATTTTTAAATCTGTTCCTCGTCATGTTATAGCTCTTCTTCTTGCCATCGTTATTGCGGCCATGAGTGACAGCCACATTTCAGAAAGGTCGAATTGCTCCTCTGCGACAGGAAAGTGGACAAGAAACAATGTACGAAGCAGGCGTGGACCAGTTTCGGAGTGGTGCGGATGTGGGATTCGGCTAGTCTTTCGGTGGTTAGGGACAATGCGCATTCTAATAAGTTGTTCTTCGGATGTCCAAATTATAATGTAAGTGCACTAACTTTCTAAAATTTTAAGTATTGTTGATTTGAGTTTAATGTTTGCTAAGCTTGATGTATATTTGTAAACTAGTGGAAAGAACTGATGCGGTTTATTTGTATGGGCAGATTCTGTACAAGATGAGGTGCTGGTGAAATCTGATGAAGAAAATGAAAATTGTGAGATGAAGATGAACGTTGCATGGAGGGTGGGTAAATTAGAAACAGATGCAAAAAATGTAAAAGTGATGATTCAAGTGCTTGGTTTAGAATTTTTAATATTATATATGTTTGTATTAATGTTGGTGTTGAAGGTTTGAATAGAATCAGTCTTGCAGCACAGAACCATGATGTTAATGTAATTCATTTTATAAACATTGTAATTAATATAAGGTGGGGTTCGATGCATCAAATGATTGTGCTCTTTGATAGGTTGTTTATGTGATTTTATTTTTGTAAATATAATTGAACACACAATTATAAAATGAATAAGCTGCAACAATAACAATAGCTAACATAAAATATCATTCATAACTAATCCACAATAACATTAGTTCATATAAAGTTATGTAATAATGCAGTGATGACAATAACAACAAAAAAGATACATAGCATTATTTTAGCTATTTTTCGATAACCTAATTACCATAATATAATTACAAAGAAGTCTATAAATCACCATAAACAAACCAAAAACAAATAGAACATTGTTATAATTGTTTCACAAAATAACACAAACTTTCATACTGATATCCTAAGTCTATGGACATTAATCACTTCTTTCTTGGGACTTTGAATGCTGGGGTGGGCACAAACTTGAGAAAGTCTGCCAACTATGCTGCAGTGGCATCACTAGCTACCTAGGCCTGCGTTGGATTCAATGATGCAGACCCTGTTCGAGGAGGTGACCTTCTTCTAGGTGGTAGTTTTGCAGGTCTAGTTGGTGTCTTCTTCTTAAGTGGATGATTCTGCAGTGCAAACGACAGTCATCCAAAACAGTTATAGAAATGAAAATATTTCAAATATTAAAAAGATACTTAGCATTATGATACAATACCTTTTAAGAGTCTTCTGTTTTAGAGTATGATGGTTGAGATAGATCAATCTCAGCCTGCTGGACATCCACTTCCACAAGAGATGTAGGATCAGCAGTAGCAGAAGCTGTTGCAGTTCCAGTTCCTATTGCAGTTACAGTGGCACTTGTAGTGTGAGTTGCACTAGTACTAGTTGTTGTTGCATTTGTAGATGCAGTTGCAGTGACATTATAAGGAGCATTCTTAGGGTCCTTTGCAGCAGCCTCCGCAGCTTTGGTAGTAGCAGCAGCAATTTCTGCAGCATCGACAGCCTTTTTTTCTGACATCCTCTTTTTGTATGACCTTTATACAAACAATACTTGCAAGTAAATGGTCGTAGCTGCCTCTTCAAAGTGGTAGTTGGCTTTGATTTCTTGTTAGACTGTCCTCCTTCGTTCGCATCCTTTCTCCTCTTGGTTTAGAGCTGTCCCGATTTTCTCTTAACCAATCACTACAAGAAACATTGTTAAAATCGACGGATAAATTGATAGCTAAGCCGTCGATAATATTAAAAATCAATGGCAAGATGGACGGCGGTGGTGGTCACTATTAAGCTTGTCGATTTTTAAAAATTCGAATAAAATCAACGGCTTGCCTAGCCGTCGATAATAATTTAATAAAATCGACATTATTTCCGTCTATAATATGAGTTTAAGAATTTTACTCTTACTAAAATCGACAACATTGCCATCGATATTATTATATAAAATCGACGTCGTTTTTGTCGATATTTGATTCAATAAAATCGACATATATAGCTCCGTCGATTTAATTATTTAGATACTGACAAAAAGTGACAACTCTACCATCGATTTTAATATTAACTGCCATGCCAAGTACACCAAAAGTAAAAGGACATGCTTTATCCCTCTAAACTTCTACGTACTACAACAAATTTTTTTCAATAAAACACTTAAAAATTTTCAAATATTTTTCTAACACAAAATAATCAGGTTTTTCTGGTACAAAGTCTACAAGATACTAAAGAGAAAAAAAATTGTAGTTCCAAGAAAATGCCACCTTGCCAATGCTGTATTTATGAGCAAAATAATGTTAAACACAGGACACGCCACATCTAACAATAAAATGCTTAGACAGCATCATTTTTTGAGCAACAACAAGAAAAAGGAAGAAAATTCAAATTGGCACATCTCAATAATAAGATTATCCATTCATCAACTATATAGGTCACAACCCATTACATATATTTGGCATAATCATTAAGTTTCTGCTTGGTTTTATAAAACAGCTAAAACAAAATTACCTGGGTACTGAGCTTGCTTTCCCGCGCTATAAAAAACAATGCTCCGAGCAACAGGCAAATTCCATGACCTCAATCCCCAAACATCACAGCAAATAGGAAGGGGAATATAATAGTTGTGTAAACAGTAGGATTTGCTTCATGGTATCTCGCAACACTGCCAAGTTGAAGGGCTAATCAGGAATTTTTCAAGTCTTCATTAATTATAAACAGAGGAAGTAATAGCTAATGCACTAGAAAAAAGTTTTCTCAAGACACTATATATTCTTAGAATAACAATGCAAAGTCAAAAAGCTCAAACAATACCAAGGAATTCTATCATGATTCATAACTTCTAAAGAAGTTTTACATTCTCTTAGACAGGTTGAGATTAACAAACAAGTTTAGAAAGAGGTGGGAAAGGGACAACTCGCCCACTTTTTCTATCAATAAAGATTCATGCACCCAGGTTGAAAATCGAAACTTCAGTATTTTTCCCTATTGTTCCCAATATACAAAGCTTTGTTATCCTTCTCTAATTATCTATTTAGTCAAAAACCACTAATCCAGTTAGTTTTCCATGGACAAGTAAGAAACTTTCTATGAAATATTTTATCACGAATTTACAAATTCAATGACATCTTAGTGCAAGTTTAACTATCAAAAAGAAATAACTCTACATGTTGAGGTTAGAACTTACAAAAACCAGGCAAGATCATGTCATCCTAAATTATCTTTCTGAAACTCTACATATAATAATCAGATATTTACCATCTATTGACTGAAGTATATGGACAAATAATGCAATAGAAAGCACTCCAAATAATAATTAAGAGATTAAACTATTCACAGAAACACAAAATATAAGGCTCACCCATATGCATCAACAATCTCCTGATATGGACTTGTGAAACTGTTGGTCCTAAAATATGTAGATGGTGATTCCACTACATCCATTGGATGGCAGATTATGCCTACTTGTGAACTGCTAACGAAAGTTGCCCGTTGTAATGCCTCCTGAATCTGAAAAATCATTAATTGCTGGCATTAAATCAGAGCACACCCACCAACTTAAATAGCAACAGCATGTCATTGCTGGCAGCTTGAGAACATCAAATACAAAATCTTTAGAAATAATTGAATATTATACACACACATACACGCCAAAAAAAAGGGACATAGACACCTCTAAATCCTCCAAGTCAATCTCTGGTTGCAATGCAGTATGAGAAGAAGACATTATGCCAGCTTTATTGATTTGATCCTTGAAGAATTGTAGCTTCCATGACATTTTCGCACATTGCTTTACTTGCCAAAAGTGGATTGTGTTATCCATTAATAACAGAATGGACAACAAATAAAAAATATTATTTAAAAAAAGAAAAAAGAAAGTCATTACTTCTGAAGATAGATAACATATATCTAGTTGAATAAAATTATAAACTAAAAATTACAGGAAACTTGTTTGGTACAAAATTTAGTGAATGCACTCTCAAAGAAAAACTAACAGCCAAAGTCGGACTAGTTTGTTCAGTGTTCTAAAATCAAATTATGATAATTAGGGTGAGTATTACTTGGCATGCACAAATATTTCTATACTAATTATTTTTAAGACTTTCTTCTGCCTTTCTATAAACTTCATACTTCATACTATTATATATATAAAATGCAGATTTAATTATAGTGTAATCTATGACTTTAAGCCATCGTGGCTGTGCTGCAAGACAAAATATTATTATCATCATTACACTATATATATACTAAAATGCAATTAATTACTTGCAACACTCTCTGCGGATTCTTACCCTACTTTTATATAACTAGTATCATGCAAATTGATCAACTAAAAAAACCTCTTGCTTCACTATTTTCTCCTCTGTCTGATAATTGTTTTAATTAACTATTTCATCAATATTGTAGTGCAATTCAGTCTGGCAAGTCAGCATTGAAAGGGATTTAAATTTCAAATTATAATTTAGTTTTGCGAAGCTAGATTCCACATCAACAAAAGCAAAATAAACAAACGCCGATTAGGTTTAACAAACACAAATTCAGAATTTCATGATAAAAATAGTAGATACAAAAATAAATATAATAATCAGAAAGAGACAGAGGGGAACTTACAAGAAGCTGCGACAGCGACGTGCTCTGGCAACGGGCTCACAGCAACAGTGATTGACAAAGACATTGCAACGACGAATCTGTGAAAGAAGAAGAACTTATATGCAGATTCACAAATAACAATGTGATAGAGTGATAGAGTGATATATATATATATATATATATATAGAGAGAGAGAGAGAGAGAGAGAGAGATAGATAGATAGATAGATAGATATATATATATATATATATATATATATATATATATATATATATATATATATATATATATATATATATATATATATATATATATATAGAGAGAGAGAGAGAGAGGAACTTACATGAAGAGGATGGCGAGGCGGCGGGCTCGGCGGAGGAGAAGAAGAAGAAGAAGCTCTGCTCTCTGCCTCTCACTGTGACCGTGACTCCGTCTCTGGTCTCTACTCTCAGGCGTTGGAGGAGAAGAAGCCTCACCTGAACCCTGATTATCTGAAGGATTGGGGTTAAATTTTAGGGAAACGAGTGAAACAAGGGATGCAGGAAGTAAACGCGGGAGTGATGTTCTTTTGGATAAAAATTGACGACTATTTTGTCAATTTTAATTAAATAAAAATTAACACTTTAGCCGTCTATTTTATATAATAAATCTACACCGTTTATTTGATCTACAAAAGAAATCTCTATCGTCTAAATTTATCAACGACAAAAGTCGTTGATATTTTAATTGTTAAAATAGGCAACCAATCTGTCGATTTTAAAAGAAAAAAATTTTTCAACTACTGTTTTGTCGGTAATGTGACGATAGTATTAAGGGGTTAGAAGGTTGCCAAAATAATAGACGACATCGTCGTTGATTTTAATATTTTATTTCAAATAATCTCTTTTCTGTTTTATCGACGGCAAGCCGTCGAAAAATATCGACGGGAAACTTGACCGTCGATTTTTGGCGTCAATAATTACCCTATTTCTTGTAGTGAATGGTGCCAAATGTCTATTGTTTTCAGATCTTTCCCATAATTGTTGGCCAGGTAGGGGGTTGATGTGGTGGCTGTAAGTGGCTTTGTATAAGTCCATAGTTAATAGCTTGTGACAGAAATCCTCTGGATGCTTGTTCACTCTAGCAATAGCAGCACAAGCATGAACACACAGAATTCCTGCAATAGTAGTAATAATAACCAAATTCTCACTAAGTAATTAGACATTGAGTACTTATGTTAATGGCTAACCGATTAACCAGCCAAGCATATTGGTGACTAAGTAATCATGAAACTCGTACCATTATAGTGAATAAGTAATTGGGTAACTAGGCAGAATAAACAACTAATGAACTTATGATAAATTTGTGACAGAGATTTAAATATATTACAAGTTAGCATCCAAAATTGGCAAGTACGTAGCCTTTTTCTCAAGTCAACTACATGGTTTGTAAGGTGTCCATGCACCTCGAACTTCTCATAGCTGGTGTCTCCAGCCCAAATTGGTTGCCAGTGTTTACATTCCTTCCTCACCTTTTCAAGTCTGCTCTTGATTATTGGGGAAAGTATCCCACATGATTATCCAGCTTCACCTTATTTTTGGCCATTGTCCTCATTACAAACATCCTCACCTCTTCAAGCAATATGATTATCGGCTTTCTCCTAACTTCCTTTTTCTTTGCATTGAATACTTTACACGCATTGTTACAAATTGAATCTAATTTTGGCCTATGACTGAACTGTGATCTTGTCCAAGAATGTGTCGGCCATTTTTCTAGGTATGCCCATGCATCCGCATTAAGCCACTTCATCTTTTTCCTGTGTTCCTTGAACTCTTCAAAAGTAGTGGCTTGTGCACAGTCCCATAATAAGCCCCATAGCTCTATATCTTTCCATTGTTTATTAAAATTTCTCCAAATATGCCATACACAGAATCGGTGATGTACATTAGGCATCACCTCCTGCATAGCATGAATCAGGCCCTGCAACCCAGAGTTTAACGCATACAATTAGGCATTCATATCCATCAATTGTTACAGATTAAAGTGCATAAGTATTCCTAATCGTGACCTATAAACGTCCCTCACATTGGGTTTCACTCACCATAACAATCCCTCACATTGTTGTTTATTCACAATAAAAGTCCTTAACTTTTGTTATCGTGCCACTAAACAAGTCCTTTAAACATAGCAGTGGCAACTAATATGATACAGTGAATCCATCATAGTAGTAGCAACTAATATGATACAGTAGCAACTAATATGTACAAGTCCTTTAAACATAGCACTAGCAACTAATATGATAAATCATCATAGGCATAATAAGTTAAATACTTTTTGCATGTCAGAAATAAAATACCAACTATGTGTCTTGTAATCTCCCAAGTCTTGGTGCAACAGTTCAAGAAACCACTTCCAATTCACTGTGTTTTCAACCTCCATGATTGCCCATGCAATGACGTATATATGATGATTAGCATCTTGCGCAACAGCTGAAAGAATTTGGCCTCCAAACATAGTTTTTAGGAAAGCTCCATCTAGTCCAATGAGTGGACAACAACCAGCCCTGAAGCCATTCTTGTATCCATTTAAACAGACATACATCTTATCAAAAATCACCTCACTCTTTGGCTGTGGAATAGTGCAAATCTAAATAGTTGAACTTGGGTTGGTTTTCAAAAGTGTCTCCCCATAGTCCTTTACCATTGCATGCATATTGTGCCTTTTCATCACCATAGACAAGGTTTCTAACATCAGATAGTGTCCTTGAGATTAAATTCCTATTCAATGACAAATCATACTTAGTCTTGAAGAATGTATTAGCATCACAATGTCTAAAGTTGGGATATTTTCTCACTTTTCTTACCAATTTACTAGCAACCCAGTTTCTGTTGGCTGCTCTATTCTTGTCCTCTCTCGCACATGTATGATCATTTCTAAATGTCTTCACTTGCCAGCAAGTATCATCACAGTCCTTGGAAGCAAAAATAACACAGTTACATTCCTTCACCTTGCATACTGCCCTTAACCTCTTCCTATCATTTTTGTTGAATTGAATACACCTTTCCTCCTGAATGGTATACTCCCTAACAACCTCTTTAAAATCCCACATGGTATTAAACTTCATTCCAACCTCTAAATATAATTCACCAAACCTAGCACCCTCCCTAAAAACTGGAAACACCTCATCAGATCTGACCTCTTCCTCTAGTTCATCTTTAGAATTGGGTGGAGTTTTCATCTCCAACGAATGCCACGATTTGGCACCGTCAGAATCAGTTCCAGAATCATAGGCATCATAATTATCCGTCCTACCACTTCCCACGAATCCAAGATCTACTTCAACATCAGAGACATCCTCTACGAAAACGTCATCATCAACACATATCTGCTCCTTATCCTTACTCTTGCACTTACTATTACCTTGTTCATTACTTTTATTTGTGATTTTCTTTTTATTTTTTAGCTTACGTGAAGGAACAGGGTCCACAGCATATAAATTAGATGAGTTGTCTTTCCTAACTGGTTTATAGGGCTCATATTCTGAACTCTCATCAGAATTAAAGGAGTCTTCATCAGAGGACAACAAGATTATAGGTATCTTGCTACCTTGAGGCTTTTCCTGACCTTTTGTGCAACCTACCCCAGTAGCAGACCTCAAGTAATATCTCCTGTTCACTTTGGTTTGAGTTGGTTTGGGAGCTTTCTTAGTCTTCTTTTTTAGTTTTTGTTCAGTATGCACCGTAATTGAGGCTTTAACTTCCTGCTCCCTAGGTAGACTAATATTAATAGTAGGAGTCTTTTTGGCATTTGGATTGGCACAACGATGTGGGATGGATATGGTATTTTTCTTTGCTTGCACTCTAAGATCCCTTACTTGATCATCAACATATATCATAACCTCTTTCCCTTGCATCAGTTCAGGTTATGAAACCTCATGTTCAATAAATATATCAACAAGACCCTGGTTTTGTGAACCCATCCGACACATCTCTCTTAAGTCTGCATCAATGTTTAACTTTCTCAAACCCTCCTCTATGCTCTTTTCAGCTACAAGCCACCAAACTTCCTTCATTCTGTCATAACCTAGCTCCTCAAAGTAGTTTCTCAAATAAAATACATCCAACCTATCCACCTCAACATCACCTAGGCAGCTTCTATTATCATGATAGTACCTCATCTTTCTATTAACACCCTTTTCGAAAGTTCCTCCGTAATGAAACATAATGTCCAATACTTTATCTATTTGCAAGATATATAAATAAACAAACGAAACACATGCAGCACTAACAGTGTACCACAACTCCACCTGAGTATCATTAATGGAAAAATCCCCTGTTTCATAAATAAAAAAATAGAGCAAACTAAATCCCATGCTAACATAGTAACCACAAAAAATCTAACAGCATAATAATCTAAAAAAAAAACACCAAATGCAAATGAAATCACTTGAAACAACAACTCAAGTGAAGAACCATTAATGAGTACCCAAAAAAATAAATTAGATTTTAATTCGTAACAGTATTGCTAATCTTGTTGATATTCACAATAATGGTATCCTCTGGTTCAGCAACTTTCTATGGTTGGCGTCCTTCTTTCTCCTGCCAACGAACTCAGAAAATCGGTAAGGTGAAGGTGCCCTACTGTGACGATATTCTCTGGAGGAAGAGGAGAAGAAACGTTTGAAGAAGAAGAAATACTTATGAATTATCACCCTTGTCCAAGAAATTTTTCAATACCCCTACATGACATTACGACTCCGTTTTGCTTCAATCCCCCTTTACAAGCAAAACAACGTCGTTTCAGACGTTTTACGTGGAGTTGGCAGCGCCAGGTCAGTGCTCTGCCTGCTGACTCATGCTGAAATTAGGTAGAAGGATCTGTATGTTGCTCGGAGCTCAAACTAGAAGGTATATTTAGTACAATTAAAAATTAAGGGCAACATTAATGTACATACTCAATCTAAGAAACCACTTTAGAGATTTACTTAACCAATCTATCTGATTCTAAAATATATTAAATTAGAATTTAAAATTAAATGTTATTTTATTTAAACCAATAAATATATATAACTCTAAATTATTGTAATTATACACACACAAAAAAATAAAAATATTTGATAATTAAAAATACTAATAAAAAATTATTAAAATTGATTATTTTTAATTTTATTTAATATATTCTATAATAAATAAATATTAAATAAAATATATTTAAACGATTTAAGTTTATTATTTTTTGTTTCTTTATTAGTATTATTGTAAAGGGAATTTGAGACATGCAACTAAATAAAAATAAGATATGATTGGATTGTCTTTATTATTGCTGTTGTGTATTATTTATTTTGTCCAGGCACATAGAAATCCACCCATGCCATCACAAACTAGAAGCATCAAAACGAGTATAACGACAAAGATAATAGAGCATAACTATCAAGTTATTTATTATTTTGTCAATTATTTAAATTATTGGCATTACTATGGTGAAGTTTGTGAAAAAAAGGAAAAAAATGCAAGATCATAAAAAAACAAGAATTAAATCACATACTACAAAAAATTACTAAGAATGACAAAAAAGTTTACAAATCCAAATTTGTGATTGTGAAACATTCATCACATTTCATATTTAGTCAGATAAATATATAATTTATTTTTATTTAAATTTTTATTAAATATTTCAAGCATATTATTATATATATTAAAAATAATATAAAAATTTGTAGTACAAATAAAAGAATAATTTCTTAAACAATTATTTATTAAGTAATAAATTCAAAAATCAACTAATTTAAATTAAAAAAAACATCATTCAATTGTGCAAATAACTATTTTCGATCGAAAAAAATTATCTAAATAAATTACACTTAAATTGATAATTAAAATTCATTTGAAATGGTCTTTAAAAAAAGAATTATTTTATCTTAAACTCAAATATTTCGCAATTAAGTTATTGTTTCATGCAAAATAAATTTCACTTCTTCTTCTCACAGTCGAAAAAGAAAGATTTTACATATTAAAAACAAAAAAGTTTAAGGATCAACCATTTTGTTGTGATAAAAATGAATATCCATTATTTAATAACTTGAACAGTTCAGTTTCTCAATAAAGAGAGAGTTCAAATTCTCAAAATAAATTACATTAATAAAATTTAAAAATACAAAATTTGTTACGTATATATATATATATATTTTCAAAATAAATTACATTAATAAAATTTAAAAATACAAAAATTGTTACGTATATATATATATATATATATATATCATCTCAATTATATTGAAATAATAGTGAATATTATTATTAAAATTTTTTATTTATATTTTTTATTTTATATTTATTTATTTTTTATTTATTTATTTCATAACACATTATTAGTACAAGACTCTAATCAAAATTTAAGAAGATTCAGGTAATAAATTTTTATTATGTGAAAGTTCTCTTAATTTGAATTTAATACTCTTGATATATCTAGAAACAACTATTTATCATGGATATTAGATGCCAAAACTCATCTTAATCCAATAGATTTTGGAGATACTATTAACATTAAAAATAAAGCATCCCGAAAGAATAAATCCAAAGTTATGATCTTCTTTCGTCGTCATCTTGACGAAAGATTGAAAAATAAATATTTCACACTAAAATATCCTGTAGAGACGTGGAAGAATATTGAAGAAATGTATAATCATCAAAAGATAGTGATACTTCCTAAAACCCGATATGAGTGGACACACTTGTGTCTACAAGATTTTAAATCTATAAATGAATACAATTCAATAATGTTTCGAATTATCTCACAAATGAAATTATGTAAAAAAAATAACTGATAATGATATGTTAGAAAAAATTTTCTCGACATTCCATGCCTTGAATGTGCTCCTATAGCAGCAGTATCGAGAAAAAGAATCTAAAAATTATTCTGGGCTAATTTTTTGCCTTCTTGTTACTGAACGTAACAATGAATTATCTTTAAGAAATCATGAAGCGCGTCCAACTGGCGCTACCCTATTTTCTGAAGCAAATACGACAAATTATACCTCTAAAAAAGGTAAATGGTAAGGTTTTGGTAACAAGAAAACACTACTAGAAAACTAGTTATTATAGACGGATATTTCCGACGGATTTTATCCCACGGAAATACAGAGGGAATTTCAGAGGAATTTTTTGTTGAAAAATAAAAAAATGAATTAGCATAAATTACAGACGGAAAAGAGAATCCGTCGATAATTCCGTCGGAAAAATTAATTTTTTTCCGTGAAAAATAGTTACAGACGGATTTTTCGTCTGTAATTAAATAGACAAAACGCTGCATTTTGTTAAATTATTACAGACAGAAAATCCGTCTGTAATTTAAATTTTCTGTCGAAAATATTGAGGTAACCCTAATTTTATCACCACCCATTCACACTCCATTCACACTCATCCCTCGAACGTTTCCAGCAGCCCTCATCCCTCGAACTCTTCTCCTCTGGTAGAAGGTGGTGTCGCTGCCGGCGGGGACAGACCGTGGGTGCCCTCGTCATCTGGGGAAGCTCTACTCGACCCTCTTCGCATCTTTCCTCCTCTTCTCGCCGTCGCACAAAGTTCTGAGTTGAGCTCGTGGCGTCGCCGTCGCGAAGGGTTCCTCCCCTCCTCACCGTCCATTGTTTCTGATTCTCTGCTCCTCGCCGGTTTGTGATTTTGTGATTTAATCTCTGCTCCTCGCCCTCGTTGTTTCTGATTTTGTGATTTCATTTCCGATTTTGTGATTTAATCTCTGCTTCCTTTAATTCTCAAAGGTGCTTGATTTGCGGTTTTGCCTCTTATTTCCATCTCTCTCTCTCTCTCTCTCTCTCTCTCTCTCTCTCGTTTTCTTAGTAGCCAAACAACTTGTTCTTATTCAGGTAGTAGTTGCTGCGTGTATTGGCTTTGGTGTTTGTACAAAGGAGTTGAAGATTGACCAGCCTTGAAGTTTAGTAAATGTGGTGATTCATATCTTCAAAATTTGCTTCAGGTGCCACTCTTCACAGTTTTTCAGTTTTCCAAACCTAATTTCTCTGTTTATTCTTTTGTTAATTGTTATAATTACTGTTTTTTATTTTTTATTCATATTAATTTCTTGTATTGTTTGCTTGATGGAGTATATTTTCTTCTACGATGATAAGCTTTTTTTCTTTTTTTTTTCAACTTTTTTATTTTCCAATTTGATTTGATTTATTTTGGGGTTGATGGATGATGCTGCTAATCACTTAACTTTGCTTGATTCATGCATCCAGCCGTATCCAATGAGGGAAAGGTTTTGATGTTGTCATGATAGGTTTTAGTGAATTACATCATAGTTTGATTTTATTACTAGCTACTTGGGTTTGTGATCATCCAAGATTATCTCTCTCCAGGTGAAAGAATAACTTCCTCACAAATGAGATTAGGAGAAGACTCTTCCATTAAAATGACAGCTTTTTTCCAAATTGATATATTAAAATGACAAATTTCAGCATGAAAGTTAAATGCACCAGAGAATTGGCCAATTAATTTTAGATGCAAAGTGACCTAATCTCTTAACCTCATTTTATTGTGTTTTTTAGTAAAGTGTAGATCTAAAACACTTTAATATCAGAAAATACGCATTTAAATTTAAAGCCTGATAGTTTGTTTCTAACACAAGTTGGAGAAGGTGGCACCCAACTTTCTGGAGGACAGAAGCAGAGAATTGCTATAGCTGATTGGGAGTAGCAAAGGTGGTTGAGAACGACATGTTTAACAAAGAACGAACATGTATGCTCTCTATGCTCCCATCTTTTTCATTCTCTCCTTCCCCTTTGTTTAATTTTGATTATTGCTTGTTCCCTATTGCAATTAAAAGGAAGCTAAGCAAAGCTAAGCTAAGCTAAAATACTGTAAGTAATGCTTTATAATCTCTTTTTGACACTTTTTTTGTTGGCATTATGCTTTATTTATTTATTTTTTTGCTGTTGTAAAGATTAATTTTTTATTCAGAAATTGAATACTGCTGTCTGTACTTCACTTATAGATACTGCTTTGGTGTGGAGTTGACTATTGATAACATCATAGCTGAGTACTTCTATGACAGATTCAATCTCAAGCTGCACACTGCTGGGATCATTGCTGCCAATTTCGGATTGGCGAATCTTTTCTCCAGGCCCGGTGGAGGGTTCATATATGATGCAGTTTCAAAGAGGTTTGGAATGAGGGGTAGGCTCTGGGCCTTGTGGCTTTGCCAAACATTCGATGGTGTCCTCTGCATAATTCTTGGGCTTGTTGGATCTTTGAGTGTTTCTGTTGTTGTTATGATCATATTCTCTGTGTTTGTTCAAGCTACTTGTGGCATGACCTTTGGAATTGTTCCTTTTGTCTCAAGACGGTTTGTGTTCTTCTTCTTCTTTTATTCTCTTTAGAGTTATCTTTAGTTTCATTGAATTGCTTTCCATTTTCTCCAGAGTGTTCTTTTAGTCAAGTTCAGACTCATTGACACAAAGAGGACAAAAATAGAAGTAATGGATCATCACATAACTGCTTCATGATTGCAGCTTGGAAATGGAATACTCAGTGAATTTAATTGTGCTGGAAGATGGCCCTTCAAAGCAGTAATATCTCTTTTCTTCTAAAATCCTTCCTTCTAAACAGTTTAGCAACTATTATTCATAATTTGGCATTTTCATCATGTAATGATATTTAGAAATTTGGTATCATATGCAGCTTGGCCCCTGGTCTTCTATTTGTTTTTATCAGTTGTGAGGAGAAACTGTAATGACTTGCATATTAGGCAATGTGGTTTATGAATAGTATAAGACATATTTGATCATATAAACTGAATTTTGAAAAAAAAAATCTATCATTATTAGGATGAGGAAGGATTTGAAATTTTCTAAGGTATTAAAAACGAATCAAGCAAAGAAGACTATGTTAGCTATGTCATAGAAATACCATGCTTGCACCTACATAATTGATTCTGCATTGTATCTACATATCATGTTTAATATTGATCATATTCCTTTTGAGAAACATTTGACAATCCTATTTTTCCTTTGACATTGATCTTTGAAACCCAGGGGTATGGATCTTTTTTATTGCGGGATTTGCCCTTTGATGCTATTCAGTTTTGCATCTATGAGCAGATTAGGATGAGTTATATGGCTGCGGTAAATTTCTCAAGCTCTATAGTTATATGTTTTGTTGCACTGTATTTCTTGATAGAGGATGTGACTGCCATTCCATTTTTAGGCCCGAAGAAATTTGAATGATCCAGAAAATGCAATTATTGGTGCATTTGCAGGTAATTAAATATTTAAATGACATTAGAAGACTACTCATATATATATATATATATATATATATATAGATAGAGAGAGAGAGAGAGAGAGAGAGAGAGAGAGAGAGAGAGAGAGAGAGAGAGAGAGAGAGACGTGTACACATACTAAGTTGTAGGCTTGTAGCACAACATAGATTCCGATTCTCTTAATTAACCTCTTAAGGTGTGTGATTGCTGCTAGCATAGTAGCACTTAAAGCATTATACCAGTGTTAAAATGTGATTAACAATCTTATTTTTCTAGGTGCACTAACTGGAGCTATAACAACTCCCCTTGATGTCATCAAGACAAGATTAATGGTTCAGGTTAAATAATCTTGTTTCCTACTACTTTTCTTTTGCTGTATTCTTCCTTTTCAATCTCGTTTTCACATGAAACTCGTATAACGCCATATGCAGATGATTCCATGTTATGTACTGTAATCCGCATGCAAATCAGTAAGAATATCCAGTTTCAATTATCAATCCATTAACAAAGTTCATTTTCCTCCTAAAGGGATATGCAAACCAATATAATGGAATCGTAGATTGTGTTCAAACAATTATCAAGGAAGAAGGACCTAGTGCACTTTTAAAGGTATGGGTTTTTTACTTTCTTGGACACACCAGCTTGAGTGGTAACTTTTAGCATGGTCCAAATTCTCACCAAATTATGAACTGTACCTTAACTGATTAGAGCAGGTTCAGAAAGTTATTGCCAAAATTGGTTTGCTGATCAGCCAAAATTGGTTTGCTGATCAACCAAAATTGAATGCTTCCATTGGTTTGCTGATAAAAAAAATTGGTTTGCTGATCAGCCAAAATTGAATGCTATGAAGTTGAACTTGAAATACTCATTGTTCAGTAGGTAGTTTAGAGCAAAGTTTTACAATAAAAGGAGATAATTAACAGAGGAGACATACTCACACTGTAGAGAGACCTGCTATTAAGAACATTAGACTCATCTTATTTTTACTTATTGCGGTTAAGGGTGCTTTATTTTTTTTAGCAGCAAAGTGTTAAGAATGATCATTACTTTGCTTTGCATTTGAATTCGAAGATGTGTTTGTACATTACAATACTGTTTGACAGTGATTACTATCAGCATTATAGCAATAGCTGTTTGTTTTTTTACTATTAACTAGATTATATTTGAAACAGCCATGTTTGTGGTGTGAGTTGAGATTTTGTTCACTATTGACTATGCAACATATATTCTGGATTTTGTGCATTATTTGCATTATGGTGTTACATTCTCGATCCTTTATTGGAAAGCTGGGATGATGAAGAAGAAGCAGCAGCAGAAAGAGCAAGTGAAGTGAATTTTGTAGATGAGATAAGTGGAATTAACACAGGACCTCCTTCACCAACTTCATCTATTAATTATTAGAGCAGCGAAAATTGTTCAAATAAGTTAGGAAATTGAATAGGAGTTGCTTGCAATATAGGTCTTTTAATTTACTAGTATGAGGAAAATCATTTAGAGCCCTTTGGATACTCATTAACAACTTTTAATTTATTCAATAGACTTTGTTGATGTATGTTTATTACTTATTATTATAGTTGATATATCAATACACTTTGTTTATATTTTGAATTATATTAACTTGCTTGTTTATAGTAGTTTTTTTTTAGTTTGATAATACGATGAATTTGTTTATTTTTTGAAATATTATAAATATGTGAATACAAATTAGATAAAAATTTATATTAAATTTATATTTATTTTGTATCAAAATAAGTTTATTTTGTAATTGGAAAAATAAAAAAATTCTATTTTACCTTACTGACGAATTTACAGACGGATTTTCTGTCTGTAATCAGAGTGTGAGATGATTTTCCAAAGTTCAAATTACAGACGAAAAATCTGTCGAAAAATCCGTCTGTAATTACAGACGGAAAATTCATCTGAAAATCCGTCTGTAATTACAGACGAAAAATATGTCAAAAAATCCGTCTGTAATTACAGACGGAAAATCTGTCTGAAAATCCGTCTGTAATTACAGACGAAACATCTGTCAGAAAATTCGTCTGTAATTACAGGCGGAAAATCCGTCGGAAAGTTCGTCGCCTTCGGGAAATGGATAGAGCATTTACATAGGGAAAATCCGTCGGTAACTGGTAAAAATCCGTCTGTAATTTTCCGACGAAAAAAAATCTGTCGGTAAATAATTTCCGACGGGGCTTTTACATAAGAACAAAATCCGTCGGTAATTTCGTCGGTAACCAAAAATCCGTCTGTAATAAAGACTAAATCTGCCTGTAAATCTGTCTGTATTAATCCATTTTCTAGTTGCGAAAATTATGGAAGAAAGAAAAATTATATTTACAAGAAAAGTCTCACCAGAAGTGGGATAAAAAAAGAAATAATGGGCAAAATAAATCAACAGAAGATAAATATTTTTGTTGTGGTGGAAGAGGTCATTGGTCTCGTACCTGTCGTACTCCAAAGTACTTAGTTGATATTTATCAAGCATCTTTAAAAAAGGATGACAAAGGAAATGAGACAAAATTTGTTTCAAAGAATGTCTCTAAAATTACATTATGAAGTATCTGTTTTTTTAGGATCCTAAAGAAAATATTAGTCATTTAATCAATAATGAAAAAGTTTAAATATTTGAGTTCGTTAAGTATTTATGTAAATAAATAATGTAAATAAATTTTTGTTAAATTTTATTTTTCATGTATTTAAATTTCAAGTATGATGTATATAAATATTATTTAATAAAATATTAATATATTTTTTTAAATTTTAAAATCACTAAATGTGTCCAATTTTATAATAATAATAATAATAATAATAATAATAATAATAATAATAATAATAATAATAATATCAATAATAATAATAAATTTAGTATATGATACTATTTTATATACAATGACAAATAGTTTCCATCGGGAATATAATTTTACTGCGCATGTACCTTTACTTATTTTATGATATGATTTTATTGTTATTATTTATCTTTGAAAAAAATGGTAAGAACATATAATAAAGATATTTACCTTGTGAATAGTGCAAGTTCGTATACCATTCTCAAAAGTAATATAATTTTACTTATCTTGTACCAAAAGAAATGTGTTAATATAATTATTGGCTCAGGTAGTGTGATAGAAGGCTATGGAAGAGTTATAATTTTGTTTTCTAAAGGGAAAAAAGTTCATAATAAATAATGCACTATTATCTATTAAGTCTCTAAGAAATTTATTAAGTTTTAAAGATATTCGTAAAAATGGATATTATAATGAAATAATGAATGAGAAAAATCATAAGTACTTATATATCACAACTCATGATTCAAATAAAAAGATTATATTACAAAAGTTATCCTCACTTTCATTCGAATTATATTATACTAAAATTAGAGCAATTGAATCACATGCCATTGTAAACTATAAGTTTACTAGTCCAAATGAATTCATAATTTGGCATGATCGATTGAGTCATCCTAAAACGACCATGATACAAAAAATTATTGAAAGTTTTCATGGATATTCACTAAAAAACCAGAAGATTCTTAAATCTAGTGAATTTTGTTGCGCTACATGTTCTCAGATAAAACTCATTTTAAGGTCATCACCAGTAAAGATTGGATTTGAGTCTCGTGAATTTTTAGAAAGGATTCAATGCGATATATGTAGACCTATTCATCCACCATGTGAATTTTTTAGATATTTTATGGTCATATTAGATTCATCTTCGATGATCACATGTGTGCTTATTATCTTCTTACAACCTGGCGCGAGATTTCTTGCTCACATTATTCGATTAAAAGCACAATTTTTGGAAAATTTAATCAAAAAATTCGTTTTGATCATGCTGGTGAATTCACCTCAAGCTTTCGGTGCTTATTGTATGGTCAATGGTATAAGTGTTGAACATCTAGTAGCTCATTTTCATACACAAAATAGACTAGTACAGTCACTTATTAAACGGCTCCAATTGATTGCTAGATCCTTACTTATGAAAACAAGTCTCCAACCTCTGCTTGGGGCATGCCATTTTACTTGTTGCAGCAACTTATTCGTTTGAGACCAACAAGTTATCGTTACTTCTCTCCTCTGCAATGAGCTTTTTGCCAGCAGCCAAATATTTTTCACTTGAGAATATTCGGGTCTGCGATATGTGTTTCCATTGTCCCGTCTTATTGCATCAAAATAGGACCTCAAAGAAAATTGAGAATATATGTTAGATATGATTCTTTCTCTATGCTGAGGTATTTTGAGATACAAACTGGAGATGTATTTAAAGTCTGATTTGTAAATTATCATTTTGATGGATCAAAATTTCTAATATTAGGAAAAGAGAATAAGCTTCTTAAAAAGAAACTTAATTGAAATGCATCATTCTTGATGCATTTAGATCCTCGATCAGGGCAATATGAACTAAAAGTTCAAAAGATTATATATTTAAAAAGAATAGTAAGTGAAAATGTTCCAGTTCGAATTGATGTTTCAGTTGAACAAATAGCTACTGAAACAAGTACATGCCAGAAGCATGGTAGACCAATTAGTTTCAAAAATAAAAATTATCAAAAAGAAGACAGGCATTTGAAATTACCAAGACAAATAGTACTCCTGTTAAAAAAAATAAAGACATAGAAGAAACACCAAGAAGTGTCCAAAATTCTAATATAGTATTGACGCCAAAACACGTTCAGGTACCTGAAAATTATGAAAATGATGAGATATTGATAAATTATAACTTTACAGGAGAAAAATAGAATCGAAATAAAATAATTGTCAATAAAATTTTTACATATAATGTGACATTACACATCATGCATGAAAGTAAGGATCTTGAACCAAGAATAGTCGAAGAATATCGACAAAGAAATGGTTGGCCAAGATGAGAAGAAGTTATGAAGGCTGACTTAAACTCACTTACAAAATGTGAAATCTTTGGATCTGTAGTTCGTACATCAGAAGATATAAAACCTGTTAGATACAGATAGGTATTTGTGAGAAAATAAAATGAGAAAAATGAAGTTGGACACTACAAAGCTTGACTTGTGGAACAATGTTTTTCACAAAGGTTGGTATAGATTATGAAGAAACATATTCCTCTATAGTAAATGCAATCACATTGTGTTATTTGGTCAGTTTATCCACATACTATAAACTATATATGCATCTAATGGATGTAGTGATAGCCTATTTATACGGATCATTAGATGGTGATATCTATATAAAAATCTCTAAAGGACTAAAGATGTCTAAAGCATCCAATAAATATTCGCAGGGGTTATGCTCAGTTAAATTGTAAAGATCTTTATATGGTCTAAAGCAATCTGGACGAATGTGGTATAATCGTCTTACTGAGTATTTGGCCAAAACGAATTCAAGAATGATGATATATGTCCATGTGTTTTCACAAAGAAATCTGTATCTGGATTCATTATAATTGATGTGTAAGTTGATGAGTTAAATATCATTAAAACTCTTGAAGAGATTCCAACAATTATAAAAGCTCTAAAAGAAGTGTTTGAGATGAAAGATCTTGAAAAGACTAAATTTTGTCTCGACCCGTAGATCGAGCATACAAAAAATGGGATCTTTATTCATCAAACAACATACACATAAAAGATCTTGAAGAGATTTTATATGGATAAATCACATCCATTAAGTACCCTAATGATCATAAGGTCTTTGGATGTGGAAAATGATCAATTCTGTCCTAAAGAAGAAAATGAAGATATCCTTGATCCTGAAATATCATATCTTAGTATTATTGGAGCACTAATGTATCTTGTTAATAATACACGACCTGAGATATCATCTGCTATGAATTTATTAGCAATGTATAGTTTCTCTCCAACCAAAAGATATTGGAATGGAATCAAACAAATCTTTCAATATCTTCATAGAATAGTTGATATGAGTTTGTTTTATCCATATGAATCAAAGTGACAATTAGTTCGCTATGCAGATGCAGGAGATTTGTCTGATCCACACCAAAAAATATCTCAAACAAGATACCTATTCACATGTGGTAATACAGCTATATCATGGAGGTCCACAAAACAGACGATAGCAGCAACATCCTCTAATAATGCTGGAATACTAGCTATACATGAAGCAAGTCGCGAGTATTTTTGACTCCGAAATTTTATTCAATATATTCTGTCATTCTGTGGTCTGATTGAACATAAAATAGTTCCAACTTTTCTGTTTGAAGATAATATAACATGCATTAAAAGAACAGTTGATGCTCAACAAATCCATTCAAACGATAATCTGGCAAATTTATTTACAAAGTCACTTCCAAAATCCTTCTTTATAAGATTGGTACATCAGATTGAGATGCGTCAATTTTAAGATATTAAATAGTGTCGACAAGAGGGAGAGACTGTACTTTTTTTCTCTTAGTTAGATTTTTCTTCCTATTCGGTCTTTTTTTATAAAGTTTTTAACGAGATAGTCCTCGTCACAAAAGATATTGTACTTTTTTTTTCACTAAAAAAATTTTTATTGATTTTTTTTAGTAAAGTTTAAATGAGATATAATCTTAAATAAACATTCAAAAGGAAGTATTGTGATAAAGATGAATGTCCATCATTTAATAACTTGAGCGGCTCAATTTTTCAATAAAAAGCTCAAAATAGATTACATTAATAAAGTTTAAAAATAAAATACTTGATACGTGTATAAATATATAGATGACTAATAAGTATCAGACAATAAACACACAATAATAATATAAACACACTTTTTTTATAATATATATTAATAAATATTAATAAATATTAATACTAAAATTTTTTATTTATATATTTATTTGATATTTTTTATTTATTTATTTCACAACATATTTAAATTTATAATGGTTAGTATTTTTAAGGAGTAATCTAATATTTTTATTCCATCAGTATAATTTCAAATTTTTATTACATACTATTAAATATCATCAACTGAAAATAATAAATTATACTAATCCTAATATTATTCTTATTAATATATAAAATAATAAGACGAAAAAATAAAAAAAAACTAATGAAAAAACTTAATGAACATATCACATATGGGATCCTACATCACAAACATTTATTCCTTTAAATATATAGAGAATGGAGTGCTATTATTCATTAAATTAAATAATATTCTTAGCTGCAAATGGATCACGCACTTTACAGATTGCCTCCAAGGGAATTTTCTTTGACACAACTTGTCCTTTCCATTCAACCATATCAATTTCTTCATGCGTTGTTCGTTCCCATTCAAAACACTGAATCAACAAACCTAAGGCCAAATTCACTGTGCGTTGTGCCAAATTCGCTCCTGGACAAGCTCTTCTTCCTATTCCAAATGCAATTAGCTTGTTTTCTTCACCTTGCTTTTCAAACCTTTCAGGTTTGAATTGTGTAGCGTCGTCACCCCACACTTTGGGATCTCTATGAATAGCCCAAGCATTCACCAATACCATTGTGTCTTTCGGTACCTTATAACCCTCTAAGGTGAAATCCTCTGAAGAAAGATGTGGAACCAATAATGGTGCTGCGGGGTTCAATCGAAGTGTTTCGTTCACTATGTTTTGAAGATAATTGAGCTTCGAAACATCAGGCTCGTCTATGAGGCGATCTTGTCCAATCTCTCTGTCTATTTCTTTTCTTGCTTTCTTTATGATTTCTGGATGATTTAATAAATTAGACATTGCCCATTCTAAAGTCACAGATGAAGTGTCTGTTCCAGCGAGTAACATAACCTGCAAGTCCAAATTAAAAATTGAGC
The DNA here is from genome assembly GCF_003086295.3 of Arachis hypogaea. NCBI lineage: Eukaryota > Viridiplantae > Streptophyta > Magnoliopsida > Fabales > Fabaceae > Arachis > Arachis hypogaea. The sequence continues at coordinate 7,584,420 of NC_092040.1, read as the reverse complement.
ATGTTGTCAGCAACAGGCATGCATGCATGTTTCTTTATTCTTTGATTTTAGCTACCATCTTTTTAATTGAGTTTCTAATTAACTCCCTGATTATTAATACAAGTTATGATGAATATATTTGATAAGTACTTTAATTTTCCAGACTACTTCGCATAGAATATATATATACTTCATTCAATGGAATCATGCAGGTTCTTCATTTTATATATCATATCTAAGTAACCCATTATGAGGTGTAACAGGACATGCAATAACAAGAAAAATCCTATACTAGACCGTGATGCATGTCAAATAAAAGATTTAAGCATTTTTATTGTTTTTTCTTTCACATGTTATGTATATCATATATAAATCAAAAATACTATTAGTATATCAAAATTAACTAATAAAATCAGTTCTCAATATATTTGTATATAAATATATATATAATTTAATTTTTTTTAATATATTAATTTTAGTGTACACCTAATATAATCGTATATAAACTTATCCTCATCCTAAATGAGGTTGCATCTTGCAAGATCAACTGAAGAATTAAGCTGGATGAGATAGAAAAACATACCAGAATAAGTCCTTTGATGATTTGATCTGTATAGTACTCAGGATGCGACTGTTGCTGAGTTAAAAGATGATCAATCATGGTGTTAGTGTTTATCTTGCGACTGCGATGTTCGTCAATGAGCCCTTGTAAAAAAGAATCAGTTCTCTTACTAAGCCTCTTTAACTTGTTCTCCAAACCATCAAAATCGAACCACCGAAGAACTGATATGAAATCTCCAGGGTTGTTTGCTCCTCCCAAAGCCACCAACTCCTTGATTATTGCTCTGAATTGCCTCGCTTCTTCAACATCAGTGACGTCACAATCTTCGCCGTAGTATCTTTTTCCAGAAATCATTCTCATCATAGTGTTGAAGGTCATTTCCGAGAACTTAGATCTGAGCTCCACTCTGTTAAAGCCGTTGGAAGATTCCCGAGCCAGCTTCTGCACGAGCCTCATGATCTCGTCTCTTCGGATTTCCAAGAACGTGGTGATACGGTGCGTCGACAGAACTTCGACCGTTGCGATGCGGCGGAGGTTGCGCCAGTGGTCTCCGTAAGGGGCAAGCGCCAGGGTGGTGTCGTTGTAGCCGATGTACTTTCCGGTGAGAAAGTGAGGACGGTTTGCAAGAACGATGTCGTTTTTGGAGAAGCATTCTTGCGCTGCCGTTTGTGATGAAACGACAACCACAAGGCGGGAACCGAACCAGAGAGAGAAGAGTTTGCCATATTTTTGTGATAGCTCATAGAAAGCGCGGTGGAATGGTTGTTTGAGTTGGTGGAGGTTTCCAATAAGGGGAAGACATGGTGGACCTGGAGGAAGGTTTTTGAGTGCTCTTGATTTGAATAATAGCTTCAAAGTGAGAAGGAAGGAGATTGTGATGAGTGAGAGATATAGGAAGAAGGTAGACATGATTATTGCTTGTTGAATGTTGAATTATATTGCTTGATATTGCGCTTGCATTTTAATTTATAGATGAAGACGTGTGATTTGCACGTCACACTTTTTGCTGCATATATTGGATTGCGTTTGAGCTTACGTAATGGTCATATACGTCATTGGGACTAATTTCTTTAATTTGCTCATGCATAATTAAGTGCACAACTTTAGTGTTTTGTTAATGATTATTATTATGCCTAATTTGTATGTGAATCTATCTTCTGTTATCATTTTATAGAATATCTAATTGTAAATTGCATATTAAAGACTTTATTTTCACCCATAATAAAAAACTAAAAAAATATTTAACTTTTTTTGTTATGTTAACGTTGATCTCTTTTGGTTAGAATGAGATAAAATATTCTAAACATCCCGATTTGTATCATCACGCCAGATTGGGAGGACAATTTACAAAGACACTTCAATATTTAAGTTAAGTTAATAGTATTTATAGATGATAATAGTGGTTTTTGTGTTTCTTTTCGAATTTCCTTGTTTCATGTTTTATATCTTTTTTGAGTATCTATTATTGGACATTACTGCCTTGAATGTGCATTTCATTCTTTGCGATTTTTCGTTTTGTCGATTAATATTGTCTTTTATTGTTATATTATCTATGTAACGTTTGAACCTGTATAACCGAGTTTTTTTTATTATCCGTTTATCCAGAACATTTAAAAACTATATAATGTAATTTAATTAATTTTATTATATGTTTTTATATATTAATACATAATATGTACAAGTCACCAAAAAAAAATTACATAATACGTACTAAATTTAAAATTTATTATTACTTCACAATTTTATAATAAGTGATAAAATTTATTGATAATTGAATTTGTATTCTAAATAAATTGAATAGATATACCACTTTTTTTATTTAAAATACGTATAAATAGGGCTAGAAGTGAGTTGAGCTAGATTAAATTCAAGCTCGATTCACGAAAATTGAGCTTGACTCATGACTCAACTCATTAATAATCAAACTTATTTCTTAAGCTGAAATTCGACTCACCAAAAATTCATGAACTGACTCAAGTTCACGAGATGACTCAAATAATAGGAACATATATAATTTATAATTCTACATCAATAAATTATAATTTATATATTTTAAGAAATATTTAAAAAGATTAATTTTATATATTGTATATCTATCAATGAATTATAAATTTTTTATTTATGTCATATATTAAAATTATATATAAAAAATAAATATAAATTTTAAATTATTAAGATCATTAATATATATATATATATATAGTACTATTTTATATGTATATATATAATATTAAAAGTATAGAATAAATGCATATAGGATATGTATATTAATAATTATATATATATATAATCGAACCAACTTACGAGTGAGCTAAGTTTATCTAATCTTAAGTTCGGCTTATTTAATTTATGAACTCAATTTCAGGCTTAAATTTGGCTCACCAACTCACGAATTCAGCTTATCAAATTATTAACAAGTCGAATTCAAATTAATTCATGAGTTGGCTTCACCCAGTTTAAGCAAAATAAATTTATTTTGTTAAAACCGTATCTGATTTTGAGTGATCATTTTGTTTTGTTATTATTACTATTAGTAGATTAATAATATATGTCTATATAAATTTATAATTGCTGCTAGATGGTGTCGCGTTTGACATGTTGCGATTATGCTTTAGACAATTCAAATGCAAATTGCAAATTTGATAGTATGTGAGGTTGAAGCGTCAGAGAGTATGTAATGTAGGCGCAGATAGAAGTATAGATCTAACACGACTAAGCTTTTGCTAAAAGAACGTCATTGGAAAAGTAACATAAATGTTAGGAAAAGTATAAAATACTATTATACTATTTACTAATTTATTATTAATAATAATTAATTATTATATTTTAAATATATATATATATATATATATATATATATATATATATATATATATATATATAAAGACACATTTAGAAAATATATATAAAGATATTTTTATTAGATATAGTTATAAAAAAGGATATTTTTATTCGACACATCTACAAAAATATTTTTATTAAATACAATTATAAATAAGAGTTAGTAAAAATTGACAGATACTGTTGGTAATATAGCGGAATTATTTATGATGCTTATCATTTTATACCTAAGTTACTAAAAGAGATAAATAAATAATATTTAATAAATTTTATATAATTTATTTTTTACTTAAAAAAAAGTTAAACAATTAGACATCATAACAAAAACACCATAAAACTCACATTGTTTAATATGTTTTTGAAATTATTTCAAATTATATTTATTTCAATTATTTGTAAGATGTGATAGGCGTAGTACTTGAGGAAAGAAAAGCAAGGGGTCGGGGTCGGGGTCGGGAAATGGGAATATGATGTTTGGGTTTGGACCTAGTTGGGCTCGGCTTGTAATCATGGGCCGCTCATGGACTGAATTTTTTCTTTGGTGAAATGAAACATAATCCACTCTTGAATTCATAAGTCCCAAAAAATATACTACTTTGGTCAAAAGAGTGTTTCTCACTTTGTTAGGTGAATGTTACGATACTCCTCTATTGTTTGGAGTTTTGAAACTTCTTTACCTTATTAATATTATAATATGTATTAGCACGATATCTTAGAAGACATTACATCAATGAAGCTTTTAATGCATCTTGATAAAATCATTAAACAATTAATATATTATTTTTGTAAAACTACAAAAAAATATTTATATTTAAACTATAAATACTTAATTACAAATTAATATTTAAATATTTATTATACTATAACAAATATTAAACAGTATAATAAAATAATTACTTATTAATATTTTTTTGATAGAATTTGTTAATACTTTTATTATAATTTTAACATATATAATATTTTATTCTTCTATTTTATATCATATTTTTATTATACTATAAAAGTTATTAATAAATACAATTAAATATATTAGTAAGTACTATAAAAAATATTATTGAATGATTATTTTATTATATTCATTAATATTTAAAGATGGTATAAAAAAAGAGTAAAAATAAATATAGTGTAAAATAGAAAAATTAAAAAAAGTCTAGCAAATCACCAAAATTTTGAATAATCTGTATCCTCGCAAAAGAAAAATGGATTCATGTAATTAAAAATTTTTTATTTGTTTTGAAAATTAAAAAATTATTTTAATTCATTTAAATAATTTTTCCATATATTAGTCTTTTATAATTAAATTTAAAATTTGAATTTATAATATTAGTAAATAAAATTCATTATAAAAATTACAAAATTTAAATCCAAAAATTTTTTTTTAAAAGAGACATCTTGAAATGAATATTAATTTTAGTAGATAAGTGTTTGACAATATTTCTTAAAAGGAAAACATGAAAATTTATTATTCTACGTTCTAAAATAAAATTTATTTTTATTTTAAAATTTTAATACGTTAATATATAGTTTAATATATCTAAATGTATAAGCTTCATATTTCTGAAAAAAAAAATTTAGAAATAATGTTAATAGAATGTTTATATGTATAGATATCTAGAAAATAATTAATACATAAAAAATATTATTTAATTTAAACAATAGCTCATATTTTTTTCTATTAAATTTGTACTGTATAATCCAATTCAGTTTAGGATATTGGTGTAATTTTATTTAATTTATCATGTATATACTGGATTAGTAATAAATTGAATAAGCCTAATTTAATTTATTATTGGTATAAATTATTGATATTTCTTACTTTTAAGTTAATTTTTTATTTATTTTTTATTAATTTTAAAACATAAATAATAATAAAAAATATTCACATTTAAATTCAAATAAAATATAAAAAAATTAAAATAAATAAGAATAAAAATTTAATTTTTGGCTTTTAATTCAAATAATTAAAAAAAAAGAAAGACGGGTGTTTTTAATTAATCTTTAAATATATATTTTAAAATTAATCCTCAAAAGTAGTAATTTTATCATTCTAAATTCAAATATAAATTTTTTATATTTAAAATAATCAAACAACTTTAATATTAAAAGAACATTTTTGTATTTTAAAAATTAACTAATATTATAGGTTACTTTTTTAAAATTAAATCATATTTTTACTTCAAATTAAATAATTTTAATTTTAAATTATATTTTAAGCTTTTAAAATTAATTATAAAAAATATATTCTTATTTTATTAGTTTTTTATTTTTTATTTTTGTTTTTATTATAATAGTTCGATATCATTTCAAAATAATATAGCCCAAAATAAAAATAATAAAACAAAAAATTTTTAATCCAAACAAATTTAATTAAAAAGTTAAGAAATTATTTTTTTTTATTTCTACAGTTTTTAATTTTAACTCACTATAATTTTAAATAAAAAGATTAATTATAACTTAAAATGAATTTGAGACAAAAATAGACGTAAAATAAATTTGAATGACCTATTATTAAAATACTATTGAATTTAGTCTAAAATAAAACAAAAATCAATAAAAAATATTTTTCTCTTTTCGCATTTAAGAACATCTAATAAATATGCAAACTTTACTCTTTCTTTTACTCATGGAGTTTTAAAACTCTATTCATCTAGGGAGTACCTAATCCTGTCCCAACAATCAAGTATATTTTAAAAGAAAAATGAAAAAAAAAACTAACTAGCAAGAAAGTGTCCACCTGTTACAATACTCTCTTAATGTTTGGAGTTTTGAAACTCCTTTACACTACCAATATTGTAACGTGACACAGGATTCGGTGGTTGGAATCTTTGGATCACTTAGTGGTCCAAATAGAAAACATGTTTTTAGAGTTTTTTTATCAATTGCTACGTAGTTCTTGAACTAATTTTAATTACAAATCAACCCCATATATTTTATTTAATTATAAAAATAATTTTTTATTTTATAAATTATTATTTTATCAATTATCAATTATATTTATTAACAATCAAATACAAAAATAACAACCAATTATATCCTCCATTCATCCTAATAATTCCAATTGATTAAAAAATTAACTTTGATCTCGTTACGATTCGTCCATGGCTTCCAAATCGTGTTTCCTTAAAATTCAATCGATTGGTTTTTAAAAACAATCGATTGAATGATAACTCAATCGATTGGTTTACACTATATCACAAAACAATCGATTGAAAGTTGTAAGGTAGAATGGTAAAAAGCTTATACCAATCGATTGTTTATACTTTCCAATCGAATGAATGCCTCAAAACAATCGATTGTTGTTGTTACTCAATCGATTGAATTCACGAAAACAACATGGATTTGTCAAATACAATCGATTGGAAAGTGATGACATTGAAGTTTTAGCCAAATTCAATCGATTGGTAATGTAATCCAATCGATTGGAAGGTGATGAAGTTGAATGTTTTGCCAATTTCAATCGATTGGTAATGGTACATAAAATTTATAAAACGTTCAATGATATTTTCTTTTAAATTAATTTATAAAATTTTTTAGATTTGTGTCTTATGAAAAGTAAAAAAAAAAAAATTATAGTAGAGTAAAACTTAGCTGAAACCAAATAACATAGTGTAACACACATCTTTGATCAATATTAAAAAAAAAATAGCCTAATTATATACATAAAATCCTAAAAAATACAGTTCTATCTTTTTTAATTAAGTTAGCTTTAAAATACCAATAATGCTTTTTCATGTGTTGATTTTAATTTAAAATCCTAGAAAAAAATTGATTTAAAATATTATAATATTTTTATATTGGCACAACACTTTATTTTTGTATGATAAATATAAATACATTTTTATATAAAGTATTTAAAGTATATAAAAATGTACTCTTATTATAAAAAAAATATTTAAAAAGTCATTAAATTTTTATATGTTATTAAAATTTAATAAATACAAGTACATTTTTATATGTTATTTTTAATTCAATGTACTAATAGGAGTTAAAATTAATTTATATTTAATAATTTTATACTAAAATTAATTTACTATAATTTTGTTTTATACTTCTTTTAGTATATTTTTTTTTATATTATATAGTATTTTTTCTAGTATCTTATTGTACAATGTGTAATTCGAATTACCATTTGATTCGAAATGTGAGTAATTCGAATCAATTTGATTCGAACTTCCTCCTACTCACGTGTTCCTACTAATTCGAATTGATACAATTCGAATTATGCTTTTATAATTCGTTCTAAGTTGATTCGAATTACTTGTATGCCATGGTTGGGAATAATTGGAGCCGTATTGATTCGAATTATTAAGGAATGTAATTCGAATAAAGTTGTTTCGAATTACATTAAAGTGTACTGTGAATTCTTGTATCAAATTCTTGTTTGGCTTATATGCGTAATAAACTTCTCTCCTTGGCTTAAATACGTTTTTTACCCTCAGTTTTATATTAACTCTAAATATATTAAAAGAATTTACTCAATATATTATAACATTTAACTAATTGCAAACACTTATCCCAAAACATATTTACAAAAATTAGAGCACTGGTTACTAATATTTTAACGAAACTAAATTTGTGCATAACACAAATAAATAAATTAAGCATACTTACTACTTGATACGCTGCTACCTTATCAATATCATATACTTTTTGTATTTTTTACTCTGCCTTACTTGAATAAAAGCAAAAGGTACTATTGATCGGCAAAATTAATTTTATAAATTACTAATCTATAAATTAATTTTATGTACCATTACCAATCGATTGAAATTGTCAAAACATTCAACTTAATTTAATACCAACAAATTATATTAATAGAGCTTTTATAACATGTATTCTAACATGTATAGAGTATATTTTTGTGTGTTGGCACGGTATTCTAATATGTATTCTATTAATAGAGCTTTTATTATATATTGATAACATCTTTAAATAATTAATACCAACAAATTATATTTTTTAAAAAGGTTAATATTTAAAAAATTAACACTAACTTAAAATTATACTTTTAAATAAAAATTATAAAATAATCATAAAATATTAATCTTCCATCTTTATTTATTAAGCAACGTTTTTTTAATTAATGTTTTATTAGTGTTAATTTTTTTACTGAAATAAAATAAAAAATTATTATTTTCCATAACAATTTTTTTATTTTTATCTTTTAAGATTTATTTTGTTTTAGAATTTTATAAATTCATTACAGTACGATTTAAATTGTACTGGTATATTTTTATTTTTATTTAATTTAATTTTATTCACATAATTTAAAATTTTAAATTATAAAATTTTTAAATTAAAGTTTAAATAAATATAATTAATTAATAACTTAATTTAATTTAATAAAAATAAACGTATTCGTATTATTATATTTATATGATTAATTATATTTATTCGATTTAAAAAAAATAACTATTTAAAATTGTTAATTATAAATTAAAAAATTATTATACTCATATTATTTTTAATACCATTATATTTACAATACTCCTTTATAGTTTGGTTAATCAACAGTGTATAAAGTTTTTAATTATTTAATGAACCAATACTTCATATATTTTTATTTTTAAATTAGTTTTTTGTAGCTGAAATTTCTATTATTTTCTTTATATTTGTTTTACCTCTTCTGCTTTAAATTAAAAAATATTTTATATTTATTTTACCTCATAGCTCTCTTTCCCAAATCTCACTTCTAACCAAATCCATCATCGTCGCCGGTGTCTCGTTCAACGTTACATCTCCTTCATCATTTCTATTGTCGCGTTCGGAGCCACTTCGCCTCACTGGCTTAGTTAAATTTAATTTTAGATTTTTATAGTTAAAACTAAATTTAAAAATAATTTTAAAAAAGTAATCACAAATTAAAAAGTAGAATAGTGTTACATTATCATCATATTTGTAACTAGAGTTGATGTTTAATTTATGAAGTTAGGGTGTAAATATGTTTTTGTGACTAAACCCGGACCGATCATATCATTTTGCATTGATTTGAATATCGAATTAGAATTAGATTTCTAAAAAAATAAGAAAAAAAATTTGCAACAAAAAAAAATAAGAATAAAAAAAATGTAAATGATGGTTAAAATTTGATTAAGGTTAAGTAAAAATTATATAAATTGTATATTTTTATTTTTTTAATATATAAGATAATTAGCTCAAATCGAGTCCTAAACTCTAAAAAGATTATTATGTGAAATTTAAAATTTTTTATTTTTTCAATAAAATTAGTGGTGATTCCTAGATCTTTTTAAAAAAATATTTTTATCTCAAACTTGTATCTTCTCCTCTTTAAAAAATATTAGAGAGTTAAATCTATTTAATTAAATTATGTTATAAATTATTTAAATTATATTTATTTTTTCTTTAAATTTCAATAATAATTTTAAGAATAGTTTTTATTTTTGTGAATAATATTTTCTTTATAATACTTAAATAAATAATTTTTTTATTATATATTTATATTTATTTTTATGAATTGGTATTTAAATAAGAAGATACAGAATATAAAAAAAATCATAATATAAATGTGTTTTAGTATGTATAGTATAATAAAAATAAATTTTGAGTATAATGGAATGAATTAAGTATAAATCAGTAAAATTAAGTTACAAAATGCTTAATATAATTAATTTTTAAAATTAGAAAAAAGAACAATAATTAAATTCATTCTCTTTATACGAAGTATTTATTTTATGTTATATAGTATATATATAAATTTAAATTTTTAAAATTAAAGTTAAATTCATAAATATTTATAAGTAATTAATGGCATAGAATTTTTTTCCCTTTTAATATGCTTCCACAAAATAAATGATATTTTGGTCTTTTTATTTTAATACATTTAAATAATATTAATACTAAAAGAATATTTTTGTCTTTTTAATTAAATAAAATTAAAATTAAAATTAAATAATTTTAATATTAAAGGGTATTTTTTAGTCTTTTAGAATTAATACTAAAAATATGTTTTGATTTTTTAATTTTTTAAACTTTTTATTTTTTCTAATTATAATGTTATAATAATTTTTTTAAATGTTATAATAATTTAATATGTGTAATATTAATCAAAAAGTGTAATAAGCCCAAACTGGCCTTTTAAGTTTAACGGATCCAATGTAGAATTTTAATCCTAGCCCAAACAAATTTTAAATAAAAAATATAAAACAATCATAGATGCTAACTTTTTTTTTTAACTTTTAACAGGAGTTTTAGTACTCTAAAACTTTAGGGAGTATGCAATCGCATTCCGTGTAAGAGTAACCCACAAAAAATATTTTTAAATTATTTAATTTCTACAAAAACAATTTCGATTTATGATAATGAGAGAAGTATCTTCAACATTTAAAAATGTATTAAAAATATTAAAATATGAAGAAAATTTATTTTTGTTAACAAAAATGCCCAAAGTAGCAAATGACAATACTTATGCGTCATTTTTTTCGAAAAATTGCAAAGTAATTCCGTTGTAAAAAAGGTTTTTATTCATATTTAAATATTTTTAGTGCGTTTTAAATATTTTAAAGATGTTTTACAAATTATTTTTGGCACAAGTAATATGCTCATGGAAGTTAATATGCCTTTAATTTACCGTGGCATATTCATGAACAAAACAAATGGTTACATTTAGTTTGCATTTTTATTTTTTATTTTTATTTTTAGTATTTTTTATTTATTTAAATTTTGCAAATAAAAAATAAAAATAATAAAATAATAAAATTTTATTTTTATTTTTTTATAAAAATTAAAAAATAAAACATACTAAAAATAAAATATAAAAACACAAAGCAAACGCACCTAAATGTTTTCTTTAATTTCGACAAGCTAAGGCTGTTCTTTCAAAACGATCATTTTCTTTTTAAGTTTTTAAAATCGTAAAACATTTTTTTAGTGTTATATTTTTCATTTCATATTTTTATTTAATTAATATATATTATGTTAAATGGCATGATGTCAGTTCAGATAGGCTTTATGATAGTATTGATTGATAAGGAAATTTGTTTAAACAGCTTATTAAAAATTTTTATGTTACTCGCAAACTTAATTTGGGGAATTTTTGGCACATTTTTTAATGATTTGTAAGTTAAAAATTGTTATTTTATAATAAGTTTTTTTTATATATTTTTAAGAAACACGCACTTTTAATATTCTAAATGTAGATATTTAAAAATAAAAAACTAAAGTTTTTCAAATATATATTATTTATTTAAAATATGTACGTCTAAATTACTTAAAATGAAAAATATAAAAAGTTTTATTTGACATCACGTGTTAATTAAAAAAAAATAAACATTATAAACTAAAGTGGAATGATTTAACCGAGAAAAGGTAAATTATTAATGTTTACGACAAAATGAAGAAATAAATCCAAATGAAAAAATCTAGATACAGAACCCGAATTAATTAATATTTAAATAAATTCAAATATATATTGATTTATTAATTTCAATTATAGAATTAGTTTTGAATTAACCTAATAACAAAATTATACTATAAATAAAAGTATGATATAATAAGGGCAAGTTACTTAAATAAATAGAATAGAGAAACTGGTTCTTGTTACCTGTATTTGCAAAAAGCCATTTCTATGTAATCCGTGGCAACCCACCACGGTTTCAAAACGTGCATAAACCGTGGCAGGTCCTAGCGGATTATGGCCAAAAGATATAGAGGGTAAACCGTGGTAGGTCACCACGGTTTACTAAGGAGAGATGCGTGCATAAACCGTGGAGAGTCACCACGGTTTATGAAGAAACTTGTTTGCACATAAAACCTTGTGGTTCACCACGGTTTATGTGTGGTAAATAATGGCCAGAAAACCTTGTTAATTTTATGTCCAAGAGACACAACTTATTTTTTATTTTTTTTATTATTCTTGTTAATTTTTTATAATTATATTTTTTATTATTATATTTTTCATCTCAAATTTTTTTAATGAAAAAAATGAGAATAAATTAGATTTTCATAATTTGTTCTAGTTTATCACCAAGCAGAATTACAAAAACACAAAATTTTGTGTCTCTATCCATCAGTGTCTTGTCCTGTCCTATTTTCAGTGTCTTATCTTATTTTGTTGTTGAAAACAAAGGCAGCCTAATAAATACACACTATATAGTACATTTTATAAAGAAAAAAAAATCATCTATTTCTATTGAATATTTATAATAAAATTTTTTAGTTCTCTTTATGTATTATTGACTAATATATACTATAAAATTTTTACATGTATTATCAATTAGTTTTTCATTATGTTTATCCCTATTTTTCATTTTACACTATATTTAAATATTTATTATACTATAAAAAATATTAATGAACATAATAAAATAATTACTTATTAATATTTTTTAGAGTACTCATTAATATTCTTATAATATAATAAATATTTTTTATTTTAAATTTAACAAATACTAATGTATCAATATACACTTATATGTGAATTTATTAAATCTATATAAAATATTTAATCAATAAGCATGTTAATGAATATTAATATACCAATATTAACAAGTAATTATTTTATTGTACTCATTAATATGTTATAGTGTAATAAATCTTTATTTTATAAATGAAAAAATAAAGATGAATATAATAAGAGAGGTCACCTTAAGCTTAAACGAACTTTTGAGTAGTTTTTATAAGTTCGCCTAAGATTTTGAAAACTTCATAAAAACTCAAAATAAAAAATAAAAACACAGATTCCAAACATTAATGTTAGTGTAATTTATTTTTAAAAATATTTTTTTATTTTATAATAGAAAAAAATCCAAAAATTTTATGGTGTTTATTATTGGAGTCTAATTTTTTTCTAATTTATTTTACATAACAAATTTTAAATATTTTAAATTTATTAAATTTCATTATTTTAAATTAAATATTAATTTTTTATTTTTTAGTAAATAGACATCAATTTTTTAAGCACTATAAAAATCATTTTCTTAGTATTTTCTGATTTTTTTTATTGTACTCTTTCTATTATAAAAAGCTGTTGTTGATAAGACATAATTTAAGATTCTGCTAATAAATTTATTGTACTAATAAATTCATTTTCTATTGGACATAAAATTAACAAGATTTTCTGGCCATTATTTACCACACATAAACCGTGGTGACCCACAAGGTTTTATGTGCAAACAAGTTTCTTCATAAACCGTGGTGACTCTCCACGGTTTATGCACGCCATCTCTCCTTAGTAAATCGTGGTGACCTACCACGGTTTACACTCTATATCTTTTGGCCATAATCCGCTAGGACCTGCCACAGTTTATGCACGTTTTGAAACCGTGGTGGGTTGCCACGGATTACATAGAAATGACTTTTTGCACATACAGATAACAAGAATCAGTTTTGCACATTTAAGTAAACGTTTTCTCTATTCTATTTATTTAAGTAAATTGCCCATATAATAATGCGAAATATTCATAATGTAATAGAAAATTTATTTTTTTTGTTCTAATCTTAAGAATTTTTCTTTAATTATCTCTGATTTTTTATCTAATTTTCTATTTTTTTTATACAAATTCGTATCATATAAAATGTGTGCTTTAATTTCTTAAAAAGGTTTTCTCATTAATAAATTTAATTTTTAAATAAAATAATATTTTAAATAAGTCTCCAATAATTTTTTTGTCAACACATGCGTTTCTTGTTAAAATATTAGAATATTAAATAAAATAGTTTATTAAAAAGCTTTTTTAAGATTTAGACTCTAAAATTAACCTAAAATATTGAACAACTATTTAAGTTATTATTCTAAATTCTAAAATATTGGCTAAAAATATAAAATAATCAATTATATTAAATATATATAAAGAATAATCAACAAAAATTATTATTAATAAAAAATATATATTAAAAATAAATTAAATAATATATGTAAATATATAATAACTAATTTTAAGATACAAATAATATGTTTTATAACAAGGAAATAGAAATTAAAACTGCTGGTGGACATAAAAAGCTAAGAAGCATAAACGGACGGGAAAAAGTAGTAGTAACAGAGAGCCAAAGGGAACGGCGAGAGAGAAAATTGCAGTTTCATTCTGAATTGCAAAATTGTAAAATCCCCTGCCTTCTCTTCTGTGCCGCCGTAGCACGTAGCTAACGACGGCACGCAACGCTTCTCTGCCAATAACTCATGCTTGCTTAGCCCTTTCTCTTCTCCCACCATGACTACCGTCACCTCCGTGGAGCTCAATTATCTCGTCTTTCGCTACCTTCAAGAATCAGGTACCTTTCTTCTATCTCCTACCTCCTACCTCTTTTCTTCTCTCTTTGTACCATGAAGTCCTCCTCCTTTTTTGCCCCTTTTTGTTCCATGAGGTGCCAGGGTTTTAGAGCATTAGACGAATTTCAATTGTTTACGGTTTGAGCTTACTCAAGCGCTTACAATTGCTGTTACCACTAGATTAGGGTTTAGCTACTGCACTGAAACCAAACCTTATATGGGGGGAATTTGGAGCTCCAATTATTATTGTTATATTTTAATATGTGCTTTTCTGTAAAACTTAGAAAGAGGAACCGAAATTGGTTAGATCTGTTGATGAAGTTGAATTTGGTTTTTGAGACTTAATCTTGTAGTTCTGAAAGCACAGTTCAATTTATATTTTTGAACCATGACATCCTCTAGATTCTGATAGAGGTTTTATGAGGCTTATTCTATAATAATGTTACTATTATTTATGATTATTGTTGTTGTCACTGAGCAAGCAAAGGTTTTTCATCAATATTTTCTGAGATGTCCATACCATGAACCTTGTGTGTTGCAACGGCAGGTTTTACGCACTCAGCTTTTGCATTTGGTTATGAGGCTAGTATTAACAAAAACCCCATTGATGGAAGTTTAGTACCACCCGGTGCTCTTGTTACATTTGTTCAGAAGGGGCTACAGTACTTGGAGATGGAAGTCAACATTAGTAATGTGAGTTTTTTCTTGGTTTGGTATTGTAGTTTTCACTATCAGAATTGTTGTCATCTGTTTGAGTGGATTTCTTTTATATTTTTAAGTTTTCTTTCATGTTACTCACAATTAGTCCGCCAGTGTGATGCAGATGTGGATGAAGATTTTTCACTCTTACAACCTATGGATCTCATCACAAAAGATGTGCACGAACTAAGGAAAATGATAAGTGAAAGAAGGAGGAAACAACAGAAGGATAGAAATAAGGAGTCCGAAAAGGAACATGAAGGTGAGCGTAGGCGGGTAAGAGAAAAGGAAAGACGTGAAAGGGAGAAAGAATGCGAAAAGGATAGGGAGAAAGAAAGGCGTGAAAGGGAGAAAGAAAGCGAAAAGGATAGGGAGAGGGAAAGGCGTGAAAGGGAGAAAGAAAGCGAGAAGGATAGGGAGAGGGAAAGGCGTGAAAAGGAGAAAGAATTCGAAAAGGATAGAGAGAGGGAAAAGCGTGAAAAGGAGAAAGAATGGGAAAAGGATAAAGAAAAGGTAGAAACTCATAAAGACCGAGAATGGCCGCATGAAAATCACATTGGTAGAGAAATGGGTGCAGATCAAGTAGATAAGGTTACTATAAAACAAGAAGAGATTAGAGTATTTGGAGGTAATCGTTTGCCCAGCAGAATTGATTTACATTGTCTTAGATAAAAAATAAAAAAATTGTTCTCTGTTGCATGTTCAGCATTTCTTGTGAAGTAGGTGTGTTATTTTTATGCATACATCTCATAACCTTATGTTGGGTAAGGAAGAACGGATGAACATATTTTCTTGTAATATTGTCATTTGATCGCTGGTAACTGCAGAATGCTGGTGTAATAACTGATGAGATTATAAATTTCAGTATAGTTTCACTAAACGCTTGTAGTTTGCTGCTTCTTATTCAATTTCAAATTTCAATAAATTATTGCTAGCCGAAGATGCCCAAGGTTAGGAATCTTCTCTTTCAGATCATGCCTTTTTGGCTTATGTCTTTAGTTCAACATCCTGATTATCTTTGGCATAATATTTTACATTTTATTTCCTTTGGGGATTTATAAATGAAGTATCTTATATTTAGCTGCAACTGTTTGCCACACTAGATTTCCCCTGGTCCCAAACTTGTCCTTTCAAAGTGAGCAGAGAATGCAAATTGCAAACTAGTTTTCCCTTTCAATTATTATTCTTCCTTTATAGGAGTATTGGAGTAATGAAGTTTTCATTCACTGTAGCAGGACCAGAACCAATGGATATTACTACAACATCAACATCTCCACCAGGTGAATTTTCTAGAACAGAAGTGACAATTTTGGAAGGGCATACTTCAGAGGTGAAGAATTTCATAAATGCTTTGTTTGTTTGAAAGCTTGGTTTCATTACCTGTTTCTTCTGTTAGACTGACTGTTAATGGATTTGTTTACGATCAATTTAGGTGTGTGCTTGTGCATGGAGTCCTGCAGGATCTCTTTTAGCCTCGGGGTAAATGTCTTCTCCATGAGTGACTAATTTTCTTTCTGCATAAAATATGATCATGATTATGCACTATGTATTATGGTTGATGTAAAAAATATTGCTCATTCTGCCTTTCCATTTCAAGACTCACAATTCCTTAATTCACTTCACTATTGACATTTTCAACTTCTAGTTCCGGGGATGCAACGGCTCGTATTTGGACACTGCCAGAGGGGAAATCCAAATCTACTTCACAGAATGGCCCATTGAATGCGTTGGTGTTGAGGCATGTGACGGGTAAAACAAATGAAAGGAATAAAGATGTCACAACACTTGATTGGAATGTGAGTTTGATTACGTATTTTGATTATCTGATTTGAATCCAGGATGGGTACTGGGTAGTAGGCATTAGTAGCTACTTCAACCTCCCCTCTAGTTCCCTGCTTTTTTCCACATGCTATTTTATCATTTTCAAACCCACGGCAACCTCTTTTCAACAGGGAAAGTTTATGAGGAAAATTGTGTCTTTCAATGTGGGTTTAATATATTTCTCAGAGGTTTGTGTAGGTTTTGAAAAACATAAGGGAGCTATGTGAAAAATTAAGAAATATATGGAGCTTTATAATTTTCTTGCCAATTTTTTTCTTCCTGAGTTTAGTGTACATAATAGTTCAGGCATGATGGTCCCCTGTGGCCTGCGGCACTTATTTTCATATGCTCAAGTATAATTCATGCAACTGAGATGTAAATTCACAAGTATTCTTTGCAGCATTTTTTTTGTTTGGATGAGTATTCTTTGCAGTATTTAATCATAACTTTATGTAAATCCTATCAAGATCTTGATCTATCTTGTTTGACATGCAGTCAGATGGGACACTACTTGCTACTGGTTCATATGATGGGCAAGCAAGAATTTGGACTACTAATGGTGGGATGTCTTCCATACGAATACACTGCAATACTTCCTTTGAGATTCATATGATTAGATGGGGAGACGTCAAAGGCTTGATTTGTGTTTGAATTCGCTCTTTTGAGTATTGACTAATACTATTTTGATTGTGCCAATGTCTTTGACCAGGTGAATTGCGGAGTACATTAAGCAAACACAAGGGACCCATATTTTCTTTGAAATGGAATAAGAAAGGTGATTATATTCTTACTGGAAGTTGTGATAAGACTGCCATTGTATGGGATGTGAAAGCAGCGGAATGGAAACAACAATTTGACTTTCATTCAGGTATAAATATTGAATATGACTTGTTTAACAAAGCAGAATTGTCTAAATAGGGAGTTGAGGTAACCTTGACCATGTTTATATTTTTAATTTTGGGATTGATATGTTGTTTAGGCCCAACACTTGATGTTGACTGGCGCAACAATGTGTCATTTGCGACGAGCTCTACTGACACCATGATATATGTTTGCAAGATTGGTGAAAATCGCCCTGTAAAAAGTTTTGCTGGCCATCAGGTTTGTATTGTGACCAAACTTCAAAAGAGTTTTAGTATACACCGATAGTTACAATCCGATGATTATACTATCCTCGAGGGAGTAGGATTCATCATGTACTTTATTGATAATCTATTTAAACCAGCTAGCAGGGTTAACTATATAGATTGGTTGGGTCACTTTCTGTTGGTGTTTTACGTGGTGACCACTGACCAAATGACCTTTCTGCAAATTTAGGGTGAAGTTAATTGTGTCAAATGGGATCCAACCGGATCGTTGCTGGCCTCATGTTCTGATGATATCACTGCAAAGGTAATATTTAACTGTTCTAATTGTTTGTTGCATAATGACATTTTCCACTGGTAGGATTTTGGAATAAAATGTTTACCTTATAGTACACTTATGAGACAAGTATGTCATTTTGCTGGAACGTCTGGAAACTAATGTGTTTGTACTCTTTGATGTTTCTTGTTTTTGTAGATATGGAGTACGAAACACGATAAGTATCTTCATGATTTTCGAGAACATACCAAGGTAATGATTTGTTTTTATTATATCTCAATTTAAGATTTTATGTTAAGCTTCCAACAACAACAACAACAAAGCCTTGTCCCACTAAGTGGGGTCGGCTACATGAATCAAACGACGCCATTGTGCTCTGTCATGTATCATGTCTACAGAGAGACCGTTTACATGTAGATCTCGTTTGACCACCTCATGGATGGTCTTCTTAGGTCTTCCTCTGCCTTTCGCCCTTTGTCCATCTTCCATCTCATCCACCCTCCTGACTGGATGTTCTATCGGTCTTCTTCTCACATGTCCAAACCACCTGAGACGCGATTCAACCATCTTTTCCACAATGGGTGCTACTCCAACTCTCTCCCTTATATCTTCATTCCTTATTTTATCCAATCGCGTGTGACCACTCATCCATCTCAACATCTTCATCTCTGCCACACTCAGCTTATGTTCGTGCTCTCCTTTAGCCGCCCAACACTCCGTACCATACAGCATAGCCGGTCTTATAGCGGTGCGATAGAATTTACCTTTAAGTTTTAAAGGCACTTTTTGTCGCATATAAAACCAGATGCACTCCGCCATTTTGACCAACCTGCTTGGATCCTATGATTTACATCATGTTCAATCTCTCCATTATCCTGTATGATGCACCCAAGATACTTAAAACTTTTAACTTTTCGTAAGGTGTTCTCTCCAATTTTCACCTCTATATTGGAGTTTTCCCTTCTCAGACTGAACTTACATTCCATATATTCCGTCTTACTACGGCTTATGCATAGACCATACACTTCTAGAGCTTCTCTCCATAACTCCAACTTCTTATTTAGGTCTTCCCTTGACTCTCCCATAAGGACGATATCATCGGCAAAAAGCATGCACCATGGCACAGGCTCTTGGATGTGCTCTGTGAGTACTTCCAAGACTAATGTGAAAAGGTATGGACTTAAGGATGATCCCTGGTGTAATCCTATACCAATAGGGAATTCCTCTGTCACATTTGACTTAAATGCTGTGCAGATTATTGAGAGAACTAGATAATTGTTTTGCAGGAGATATATACTATCAGATGGAGCCCCACTGGTACCGGTACAAATAACCCTAATAAAAAGTTGTTGTTGGCGAGGTATGTGTTCTTGCTAAAATTAAGTTTTTTTGCTCTTGATTTATTTGCAAGCCTTTCTTATTGATTTCCTGGAATTAGAATTTGTTTACTGTGTGTTTCCTTAGTCTTAGTTAGTGACCTCTGCGTGTGTTTGTTTGAAGTTGTGGTTGCTCCGAATGCCTTGTACCTGTACATTGCTAAGTGCTAACTGTGAATGATGTGCTACTGCTACATTTTTGCATGCTACTGATTCAAATTGATTTAATTCCTTTCATATGGCACTCTACTGTTAGTGAATGTTTTATCTTTCTAGAGTTAAAATGCATTTCACTTAAGCTGGGTTCATTTTAAAACTATGTAGTCATCCTTTTTGTGCAGTGCGTCATTTGACACAACTGTAAAGCTATGGGATGTAGAACTTGGGAAACTTGTCTATAGCTTGAATGGACACAGGTAAAAGCCTTTTTCATTGCTTAATATATTTGGGTTATGTCAAGCCCGTTTCAAACATTGGTTTTAATTTTATAATATACACTTGGGATTTTTTCCCCCCTTAGAAAATTCTTCGGTCCTAGGAAAGGAGGTAGGTAGGTTGCTTCTACAAAAGTTCTAACCCATGATTTCAACTTGTTTCTATGGGTCTACAGGGATCGTGTATATTCCGTTGCATTCAGTCCCAATGGCGAGTATCTGGCCAGCGGCTCTCCCGACAAGTCTATGCACATATGGTCTTTGAAGGACGGCAAGATCGTTAAGACATACAATGGGAATGGAGGTATTTTTGAGGTGTGTTGGAATAAGGAGGGTGACAAGATCGCTGCATGTTTTGCAAGTAATACTGTCTGTGTGTTGGATTTCAGAATGTAAGAATCTCAGCAACACAAGTTGGCTTTGGCTAATTGATCAAATTCTTTGTTTTCCCCATCTTTAGATGGGGACTTGGAAGTGTAATTTGAAAGGGCTTGGTTTCCCGTGTTAACCATAGTTTAGTAATAACTCATGTGCTGGGATCCTGTTGTAATTTGATGCCAAGTCTTTGTTAGATTAAGAAGTAACTCGTAGTCGTAGGGGTACATTCTTGAATACTTTGTATAGGTTTCGTAGACAACCTCCTCTGTATAATCATGGCACTCGCCTGTATATTTGTTGAAAATATAATGCTACCAGCATCCCCCTACATTCCCCCCTCTGCGTAAACACTGCTATTTTATATCCCATTTATTGGTCCTTGCTATTTATCTGTTTGAAAGTACTATTGGTTTGTGACCAGAAGAAAAGAGAAAAACTTGAATCATTTATTGTTTTTTCCGTTTAAAATTTTTAATCATCTCCCGTTGATTGCTTTTTCTCCCTCGGTTTAAATATTAACCATTTAACTAGGTATCCTTTAAAAATGGTACAATATTCTGTCTTTTATTACAATAATTTAAAAAAAATTAAAATAAATACATCTAAAAATTATAAATTGATTTACTGTCTTTTTAAAATTAAATACACATTCAAAATATAAACTAGATAAAACTGATTTAAATTTAATATATTTAATTATTAATATATTATAATTTAAATACATATCTAAATAAAAGTATTCAAAATTCAAAATTTTGATTTTAAAATTATAAAATAAATTTTAAACCATCTAATTATTAACTAAACTTGTACAAAACACTTAAAGAAGTCATCCTCGACACACATGAAAAACCTCAGAGGCACACATCGAGAAGTTATTCTCCGCTGTGGAGAAGAAAATAATAACTAACTATAAAGTGTATAGGAAGTTAGAGAAATTTTAATTTTTAAAATTTAAATTAATTTTAATTATAAATGTGTATCCTACAAAATAGGAATATGTTTTAATTAAAAGATAATTAAATTTCCAAATATTAATGTTGACAAAAGCTTACTTATCCTGTTAAGTGTTATCCATTCATTCATTAGTTATGAGAATTATGATGTATTAATAATTAATTAATTAATAATTAATTAATATGATATAAAAATGATGTATTAATAATTAATTAATTAATAATTAATTAATATGATATAAAAGAAACACAAGTTTCACAAAACGAAGGAGACAACTTGGGTAGATGAAAAAAATGTTGTTCTCTTCAAGAATAATTATTGATCTTGGTGTGGGCTAGTATGTTATGTAGTCCATTCAAATATGGGCTAGAACTGACCCAAGTCTGTAAACCAGAGTAGGGTTTAGCTCCTTCGTCATTCAGTGCCAAAACCCCTATCTAGGTACCTAGTTGGACTTCCTTTCCAGATAGCAAAGCCATGGCATGGCGCTGCGGATCGCTGTCGAGGTCGTTGATCTCCGCCACCAGAACCATACCAAGCCGTTCTTCTGTCCCTCGCATCCATCGCCCTTCTTCTTCTCCTTCTCTTCGCCGCCCCCTCTTCACCCTCCCTAGGTATGCTATCATTTCCTATTTCTTTTTCTTTCTTTTCATATTTTTTTTTTGTCAATTATTTTATTTTTCTTAATTCTTTTCAAATATTGATTTTGAAGGAATGTGGGAGCACTTGGATGTACGCAGTCTCTTATGCCGCTGCACAGCGTCAACGCCGCCGCTCGCTTCACTTCCCACATCTCCGTCGAATCGCGCGCTTGCTGTGAATTGTCTCAGGGTACTTATTACTCACTTCACTCTTATATCGCCATATATCTCGTGATTCAGCTCTTGCAGAAAGTGTTCATGTTTTTTTGCTCATGCGTTTTGCACTAGGTACTTGAATGGACCATATAGATTCCGCACCAATTGTGCATCACATGAATTTCTCCAAGTGTAGGTGGTGATGGCTGATGCTGTGTGAAGCAGGAATCTTCTTTTTCATTTATTCATTTCTCTTTGGGAAAACTGTTTGTGACTTGTGACCTTGATGGATTCTTCGTTAGGCTGTGTTATAGTAACTAGTAACCCTGGGTTACATTTTAAGAAAATCATTTTTATCCACAATAAAGAAGGTTATCTATTCTAAAATCTACCATATACTTCTTTGTTTTTTTGCTACGTATTAGATTTTTCATTAGATGATATTTTCGTGGTCCAGAACTCAAAACATATTGAAATTAAGTGGATTTGTAGTTAGTTGCTAGCTTGGATGGTACATTGTTTGAGCAAAATAATTCAAGTAAGCTAATCTTCTAGTATATCTTGTCCTTATTTCTGTAACAAATTCTAGTTATGGTCTTGCTTGAATATGCTAGGAAGTGATTTCCATTTATAATGTTTAATGCACATTGGTTTCTGTTGATTTTGAGTAGTTTCACACTTATTTAAATGATTTGGTGATTAAGGAACTTATGATCTTACCTTCTGTCGAAGTTGATAATGGTTCTTCATTGCTGCTTTCTAGTGTAGCACACTAGGCTTATTCTGACACTTAAACAAGAGTGCACTAGTTTCTCTTAGCAAAGGAGTAAATCAAAGGAAAGAACTCCTAAGAATATACCAAAATTACATACGTTCGCTTACTTTGAGATTCCTCACAATCGATACAGAACCAGTAGTTGATGCATACTTTGCTTGGTTCTTCAACTTAAAAGACTTTACGGCGATCCCTATTTAAGATTGGGATTCAATAGTATTAGCTAGAGTGTACAGGTTTTATCTGAAGTCTGATGTAAGAACTGGGTATTGTTGCAAGGCTTCAATTTAGGACTCCAATTGTTGTAATATATTTTGCATATCATAGATCATTTGTAAGTTGTGAACCTCAGTAATAATTTGGCGCCTTAATAACGCTTCGGTGTCACCAATTGCTCCATTAACCCGTTGCAGGGAACTGTAACTTCTTCTAGAAGCATTGTAGGAACTAATGTATTAATAGGCATTATTAATGTCTCTTAATTCATCGTTTTATTCATTAACTGAAAGGATTTGAGTTTAGATCTTATAAATTTCAAAATATTTTTTCATAAAAATATATAATGAGAAGTATTTTAAAAATAAAAATATTTATATTAAAAAATTTTAACTCTCATTATATTTAGAATAGGTAATCGAATACATTTTTATTACATATATTTACCCCGGCGGATACTGTAAGTTGAAACTATTTGGGTCTTTTAAACAATAAAAATAAAGGTTACGTGAAACCGTCAACCTTAATTATAAGATTTTTATTCTTTGTTTACCTAGTCTTTAGAAAGTTAAGAAGGTTTTGTCTTCTATGGTTTTGGCATTTTCACCTAAATAGGAATTTAAAGAAGTTTAGAAATTGTAATTTGACTTTATCTAAAGTTTGTAATGTACGATCACTTCCAGTCATTTTTTTTTCTAAAAAAAATATATAGTGTTTTAATAATATCTATTTAATTGCTGTTTACCATAACTAATGGGATGTTACTAATACAAGCAATAATTTTGGAGTCACAAAAATTTGTAAACACTCAGTTTTTTACAAAATGTATGGCTTATGCCTTATGAGCTTATGCCTTATGGTCTATCAAGATCCTTAAATTCTTTGCATCATTTGAAAAGATTGCCAGTTATGAATGCTTTGTTTACTGAAAATGTGCCCTCTATCTCACTAGCAATCACCCATGTGATGCTCAAGTGATAGTCAGACTTCAATGTTTGACAAAGAGTTCTAAAGGGTGGCTGCTGGCCTTACCAAAACAATTTCTTTAAGACTTTTCCTTTTTTTAATACTCACAATTAATATATTGTTTTATTCCAAATACATACATATGAATTGGAAAACCCGTACAGAAAGTATACACGACTCAAATTATTAGTGGGGTCTAACGTTACCCCCCCCCCCCCTTTTTTTTTAATGTTTTTCTTGGTTACCATTTATTTCTTCATATATGATTTCGTCATGATATCTATGAGGATTTGGATACTAAATTTTCATGTTTTTATGTCTATCACTGTAGATTTAGATAAGCTCTGTTCCTGGTTTTATTTGTTCCAACATTTCTAAAATTCGTATTGACAATTGACATACTAAAATTTCCAGAAAATAGCCTCGGGTTCAGGTACCTGATAAAGTGATAATGTCGCAATGAAAATACTAATAAAAAGTTTTTTTTATTTTTTTATTTTTTAATAAAGTAGGTTATATTTTATCAATTTTAAAAAACGAAATATAAAGATGTCCAAAAAGAATTTAGAAGAATCTAATGGTGTATGAACAAATTAAAAAGAATCTAAAACAAGAAAAAATAATAAGTTGAATTGAATGAAACTACGTTTTTTTTTAAGGACTCAGTGAGATAAGACAGGTGTTCTCTAATCTCTCGAAACAACTTGATAGAAAATGCAAGGATAGCAAACGACATCGAAATAGAGCCTTCAAAAATTAACTGATTGCGAGCCTTTCAAGAGTGCCAATAAATAATGGCGAGCAATTGAGGGTTCTGATCAGCATTCTTCAATACAGGTTAATCATCTCCATTGCTACAATCCACCATGATCAGAAGTCGATAAAAGTCTGAGAGAGAAGACAATCTCGAAGGTAACCTTGAGACCATACTTCTTTAATTGTAGAATAGTGGAGCAAACAATGAGTGTTAGAAAATTAAATCAAGAATATTCAAGAAAGTAGTACAACTACAATATACTAGAACATTGAAGAAGTTCAAAATCAAATTGAATTGGAATTGAATGGAAGTTGCACTTATCACCTCCATACTAGAAGAATCATGAAGTGTATTAGAAGATTCAAGATTGATGACTAAGCTTAATAAAGAATTTTCAAGATGTGCTAGAAATTACAAGAAGAAGTTATTTATTTGAATAGTCAAAGTAAGAAGCAAAGTTGGATAAGTATGTGTATTAAGAAGCTAGTAGAATTATAAACTTAGTAGGAAGCATTGCCTATATAAAGGCACATATGCCTTGTGTAGTGTATGTGTGTTCCATAAATGAAATTGAATATGTTTTGAAATATTAGAAATTCTCTCCTTAGTATTATGAGTGATAGTGAGTTTGAAAGATGAAAAATATGATAGCGTCATTTATATGAGTGAGTGATCCTAGGGCCAATATAGTGTGGGTATTATACTTACAATGAGTGATCATTTCTATTGCTTCTTGATAGCAGGAACATATTAGCGATGTACATAGAAAGCGGTAGTGAATTTAGGCAAGAACTGGAAAGTGGACATGAGGAGCTTTTCATATAAAGAGCTTAATTTTGTGAGGTATGTTCAACTTCCATTGGTAACCAATTATATAACCTGAAGCAATACCATAATGTTTAGATTTATTTAAATCTCATTGCAATTTGTCACTACTACATGAATTTTAATGGAGAGAATTTTGTCCCAACGTCTTGGAAAAATAATTTTCGAATAAGGCTCTAATTTCAATTCCTATTTTCGGTAATTAAATCTTTAATTCGTAGAACAAGATTGAAAATAAACTGTCTGTTTGACATTTCAGGAACCACTAAAGTATACGGAGGGGGTCCTCAAAGATTTAGATGTATTCTTCAGTATTCACAGCTCAGTTAATAAGGTAAGACTCCAATTTCTGCAGTTAAAAAATTACTATTTTTAAAGTACTTATCCCTTAAGATTTTGAATAATAGAGAAGTAGACTGTGTTATAAGTTTCCAAAATTCTGTCTAATATTACCAAATTATGAACTCTAAGGTCTTTAAATCAATGCCCCATTCTTTTTTTGGCCGAATCATAATATCTCAGGTAATCCAAGGCATACGCCTTTTAAAATCTTTTTGCCCCACTAGTACTGTGAGAATAAAGAGTGATTTTTTAAATTAAATCATCAAACACCTTAAAGCAAGACAATATATAGATAAGAATAGTTTCATCCACTGCTTTAAGCAATACGTGTCTTCCACTCGAAGATAGAACATTGTGTTTCCACCCTTTGATTCGCTTCCAAACCTTTTTTTTGATAATGTTAAAAGTAGTCTTTTTAGATCTATAGATTATAAAAGGTAAGTCAGGGTATCTATCTTGAATCCTAATATAATCAATATTCAAAGCATTAGCAAAATGTTTACAAATAGTATAATGAGTGTTGTGACTAAAGAATATAATAGACTTATTAAGATTAACCCCCTGACTATTGATGTTTTCATAAGAATTTCAACAAATTCAAAATATTTGAACATGTTCTAGGATTAGCCTTACAAAAATTGATAGAATCATAAGCAAATAGGATGTATTGATTTTGGGTCATCGTCTGTGAACTTGAAAATATTGAATTAGTCTGTTTTGTTCTATTTTTTATAGCAAGAAGAATAAACCTTCTACATAGAAAATGAAAAAAAGGAAGATAGAGGATCTCCTTAGCAGATACTTCTATTTGATTTGAAAAATTTATAGGATTGTCCTTCTACAATGACAGAATAAGAAACACTTGTTACTAATGTCCGAATTCACACAATCTACCGGTAGTCAAAACCAAACTTCTCCAATATAAACCAAAAAGAGTGGCATTTCACCCTATTATACGCCTTACTCGGGTCCAACTTTAGTGCTATTTCAGTTTTAAGTTCTCATTTTTTGTTCTTCAAATAATGCATGCACTCATGAGTAATTAAGATATTGTTAGAAATTAATCTATCTTTAATAAAAAGTACTCTAAGTAGAACTAATTAATTTATTCATTATACCTTAAAGTCTATGCACAGAAACTTTAGAAATAATATTGTAAAAGTCTGAGGACATATTTATTTGTCTTACTTTAGTCATATATTTAGCATAAGGAATTCGGAAATAAGGTAGATCTAATTTTTGAAGGTGGTTAAAACCCTTTAAAATTCTGCCCTCTTAAAAAAACTCTTAACTACTCGAAATACATCACCACTAATAATGTTCCAAAAGTTTTGAAAAAAATTTGTTGTCATGTTCTATCTCCTAAAATACTTTGAGGATAAACACTAAATATAGCTCGGTTTACGTCTTCTATAGTCACTGGTTTTTGAGACCTAGGATTTATGAAAACGATAACTTTAAGTTCAAAGTGAATAAACAAAGGTTTATGATTCTCATAGCAAGAAGAGAAGAAGATATCTTTAAAATATAATTCAGCTACAGAAGCAATTCCAACATTAGAAGTAACCACTTCACCATTATTACCATTTAGTTACCAAATTTTATTTTTTTGAATTTAATTTCTAAACTTTTGATGAAAGAAAGTCATATTTTAATCACTAAATTTGAGTCATTTGACCTTAAATTTATCTTTTCAATAAAATTTTTTATTTTGCAGTGTTGTCTCAATTTTTTTTTAATTTTAAAATGATTTCACCCATAAATTTTTGCTGAATAGAGTTTTTCTAATTCGAATTGCAGTGAATTAATTTCTACCTTTAAATTATATCTATTTTTTTATTGACACTTGACAATCTTATGGCAACATTTATTTATTTTTTGAGCTAGAATATATGGCTGAACTTTTAATCTATTCGTATCAAATCCTTCTAATAATCTACTGTATTATATTATTAGAACACTAATTTTTTTTTTAAATTTGAATCGTTATTTAGATCTTTCGATTCTCATCATGTTAGAGTCCATGAAAAGAAGAGTTGATAAATTATATTGACTAAATACCCAAACTGAAATTTTTTTATATATATGTCAATTATATGGTAGGCAGTGGCGGAGCTTAGTTCAGACAAGGGGTGGCCACGGCCCCCCAAACTTTTATTAAAAAAATTAGTAATATTTTTTCAAAAAATAAAAAATAGTTCAGTTGGCTTAAATATTTTATTATGACTTAAAATACTAAAGTTCAATTTTCATTTCTTGTTTTTATTGCACAATAGTTTTAGTTTTAAACATTCAAAACATATCGAATTTGGACTGAATTGAGTGTATTCGCATTTCGCAGCTTTCTATTCAATAAGCAACACTCCTTCTACCTTTGAGTTCAAATATAAAAAATTAGGTATTATTTATTTATGTAATTTAATATTATTTTATATTTTACTATTTATTTAATTTAATTTTTTTATATGATAAAAAATATTAGAATATTCAATAAGTATTGATATTATTGTATTTGTATAAATTGATAAAAAATTTAATAAATATTATAAATTTTAATATTTGTCCTTCTAATTTTTTTTATATATTTTATTGGATATATATTCAAATTTTTATATAAAATAATTATAAAAAATCAAAAAGTTGATGATGCAATTTTTTAAGAGGAAGGCTAATATTCAAGAAGGAAAACATATAACTTTTACAATATCAATCTGTAGATAGTTCTTCTACTTCAATGGATCACGAAAAAAGTAAGATACAACCTTCAAAAGTTTAAAGAATTACACCTGATGAGTTTGACCTTAATTCTTTGGAACGATACTCTGAAAAACGGCTTCAAATTTGGGAATATCACCCAAATTAGAGAGATGAGGTTAGATGAGCTTATCTTAAACGGATCTATATTAAAAGTATCTTGACAATTATCTTCTATCTGGCCCCCCCAAAATTTCGTTTCAAGCTCCGCCACTGATGGTAGGATCGTTCTTCATAAATTATACTATTTTGTTATGATTTACTAAGAATACTACTATAATGTATTTTAACACAACGTGACAAATAATGTATTTTACAAAAGCATGCATACGATACGATGAGAATCACAATTTACTCACAGTTTTAACATTGTCCTTTAACATATAAATCTGTAGCAATTTATATAAATTATAAAAGATCGAGAACACATATGTAATAAATTTCAAATTGAAACAATCTAGTTCATATAGATTTTATTTTATTTAGGATCGGTTTAGATTGATTTTTTTGACTGATTTTTTTTATTCAATTTTAAATATATTTACATAATTTTTTTTAAAAAAAATTATTATTACAAAAACAAATTATTTATTTTTTAAAAACTAATAATATTAGTAAAAACAAAATATATTTTTAATACTTGAAATCTCTTTTTAAAAAAATTTATTCAAATATAAAATAAATTTTGTTTATAAAAAATCTTTCTAAAAAAATAAAAAATACTTTTTTTAAAAGTCAATTCAAATTAGATAAAAAAAAATTTTTAAAAAAAAAGAAAAGAGAAAAATATGGCGTCATCTTAAAATCTCTGTTATAATTAATTTTTATGAATGAATTATGCACGTAATTTAAATGAAAGACACGTAACTATTTCTAGTATAATGTTAATATATATTTTAGTCTAAATTCTTCACAAACATTAGTTAATGCTTATAGTATATATATATTTTTTTTTTTTTTTTTTTTTTTTTTTTTTGGTTTCCCACGGTATCCCCCAACCCGGCAGGTCAAGGACTAATCCGTCGCGGTACTGAGCTCCATTTAAGGGTTTGCCGCTGGCCAATGGGTTGCTGCATGCACAAGGCGGGATTCGAACCCCCGACACTTGCTTAAGCGGACTAGTGAGCTAACCACTAGACCAACCCAACTTGGTTACTTATAGTATATATAGTTTGATGTTCACATACAATTATATTCGCTTATATTTCTTTTCGTTGTCTTTGGCAGAAGTGGACAGTTTACACGAAAGACAATTAAAGGGGACAAAAGTGGCGAATTTTAAATCTTAGGGGCCGACAAGAACTCATCCTAACCTATATTTGAATGGATGTAATTTGTATTTTAAGCCTTATGAGTTATGAAGTGACCTAACGATATTTTAAAGGAATAATAGACCTTAGCTGAATTTTATGAATTCACTTAAAAGCCTAATTTTCTTAATATTGTAATGCAAATATTTTAGGGGAAAAATCGTTGTGAGCTGGAACGCATGGATGCCCCGTTTTGGATTTTTCAAGATAACACAAAAATTGTTAAATCATGCGAGTCACTTAAGGTTTATTGTGTCCACTGATATAAAACTGCTTGATTATTTGACACAGTTTAATCTACACAGGTTGGGAGCCCTAAAATTTTCCAGAAGGGTAACAGCCACAAATTCAATAAGAAGAAAAAATATAACTAAAGAATAAAAAAAACTCCAAATAAAAAAGAAGTAAAGTGCGCAAAAATCAGAAAAAAAGAAAAGAAAAAGAATAATTCAGGAATAAATGATGAAAGTGATATAGAGAATTCAGAGGAAAAAGTGAGAAGAACCTAAAAACTTGATACTTAACTCGATTTACGATATAGTGACAAAGAAGTAGCTAGTGATAGAATATTCACATAAAGAAGAATTAAAAAAAAATTATCAAAACATAATACAGTATAATAATCTAAAAAAGGATAAAAAGACAACGAAAAGCAACACAAAATTAAAAATCAAAACCTTTTTATACGGTGAAGATGATGGGCCTGAAGTTTAACATTTGAGAAGTTCAATAAGGCTGCATTTGTTTATGAAAATAGGATAATATAAAATACTAAGAACAAGACATAAAGAATAGAGATACAAAATTTTGTGTTCTTGTATTCTATTTGGTAATAAATTAAAATAAATTATGAAAATTCAATTTATTCTCATATTTTTTTCATTCAAAAAATTTGAGACGAAAAATATAATAATAAAAAATTAATAAAAATAATAAAAAAATAAAAAATAAGTTGTGTTCTTTGTTAGTATCGCTGTGTCCTTCTGTTAGGATAGACACAAAATATACTAATTCAATATCTCTTAATATATTATCTCTGTCTATGTCTTCTCTATCAAATATAATTTTGTATCTCTATGTCTCTATCTCAATATCCTGTTTTTATAAATAAATGCAGCCTAACATACTTCATGGTTGTTTTTATCTGGTATTTTGTTATGTATTTTTTGGTGTGGTTTGTTTTTTTGGTTTTGTCTTGTGGGTTAGGAAGGGTGTTTGTTCTATTTGCATGTTTGGTGTGTTGGTTTGTGTTTTGTTTTGTTTAGATGTTATTTGTTAGCTTATCGTGTTTATTTTCATTGAATAATATTATATATCTAAATTTTTTTTAATTAAATTCAATAAAATTGATTTAATATAATAAAAATCAGTTATAATTAATATTATTCTAAATTTTATTATTTAACTTAATTAGACTTAATTTATAAAAAAAACTTAAATGTCTAACATTATTCATTTTGCTCTTAAACTTTACTTCTTATTTGTGGTCAAGTACCTCAGTTAAAGGCCAATTTTTTTTTTATCAAAATGCAGAAGACATGTAATAGGTTATAATAGAAAATTAGAATCTGAGTTGGAAAACAAAAGATTATGAAACAATAGGTTTGCTCATACATAATAATTTTGATGAGGTAAGTAGTGATGCCTCATGAGGAGTATAACGTGCTCTACTAGGCCATCAATTGTTAGCCATGTTGTGTTTGCTTAACATGGAACTAAAGATGATACATAACCTAGATTATTATCAATATATAATTATTGAACGTTGTTTGCAACTGGACCACTCCTAAAAGTATGAAAGAAACATATAAAGTGGTACCTTCTGCAGCTCCAATATTCAATATTCAACAGCATAAAGCCATAAATAGCCATTCTATACAAAATGACAATGGGAAAAAATAATCCGGATCTATTCATGCTTTAAGCAGTTTATTATATTCATTATTCTCTCCTCATCAGTGTCTGATTTTAAGAAAAATTATATCATTTTATTAGAATTTTGCAGTCCTAAGAACGTAGAATTATATATTCTTAGCAAAATTATTATTATTATTATTATTATTATTATTATTATTATTAATTACTAAATTTATTATTTATATAAAATATATAATTAAAATACAACATATACATAAAAAATAGATTAAAATATATATTTATCTATAAATATATAATAATTAATTTATTAATTAATTTTTAGTATGCACTAAATAATTTTTAGTTACTATTATATCTTCATAGAATATTTTATCTAATCAAAGGAAGCATGATATAGCTTGATTCTTCACGGAAATTCTAGCTGATATTTGACAACAACGAGGGCAATAATATTCCATTAACAAATTAAACAAAAATTATTGCTTGAAAGCGACCTTAATTAGTTTTTGTCCTTTTTCAAAAGTTAATGACAATTACATTAATTAAGTTTTAAAATAGTTTTTGAAGTTCTACTCGAATTCAAAGTGATCTTTAAAGTTAACAATTATTTAAATTTATTTTCGAAGTTACACTCCGGAACTTATAGTATATAGTCTCTAAAACATTTTTTGTCCATCAGAAAGCTAAGCTGGACTGATTTATGTTAAAACGACGCCGTTTTATATTAAAATAAAAAACAACAATCCCCTTCTAAAACCCTAACCCCTTCTTCTTTAGATCACAAAACTAAAAACCAACAACACAAAATATCACACACAAAAAATCAGCATTAATCAGAAAAGATCAATCAACTTAAATAGTAAGTATCAATCAATCTAAATAATAACAAACATAAAAAATAATAACAATAAAAAAAATCAATAATTACAGAATAAAAAACAATTAAAATTAACCATTGTGATTATATTGAAACAACAGCGGCAGCAACAATCACCAAAACATTAAAGAACAATGATTGAATAACTAAAAAAATAAAAAGTAAAAACTCACCACGGCTGAGAAAGAGAATCATGCCAGAAGAGAGAATAGGGAGACAGAGTGGAACAAGAGAAGATCGCCGATGCGCAAGTAGTGACAGTGACAACTAGAGAGGGCGGCAAGAACTTGCAGTAGTGACAGCGAAAAACGAGACAATGTGTTGACGCAGAGGAGTTGACAAGCAGCACGGCAACGAGATGAAGGCTGACGAGGGGTGTGGCGACAGCGAAAGTTGAGGAGAACTCTTATGAGTGTGAGAGTATGTTAGAGAGGGGGAGGGCGTCAAGTTGAGAAGGAGAAAAGGAATGGAAAGGATCAGATTGGAAAAGCAGAAAGAGAAGGAAAAGGAGAAGGGCGTCAAGTTGGGAAAACAGAAGAAGAAAGAGAAAGAGAAGGGTTGGGAGAGGCAAAAGAGACGGGTTGGGGTTGGGGAAGGGGGAGGGGACGGATTTTCTATCTTTTCTTTTTAAATGACGTTATTTCAAGGTTCTGATTAACGGAAAGCATCTTAAGGACTAGTATGAGTCTAGAAGTGCAAATTTAAGAACAAAATTGAATAACTATTAATTTTAAAAACTATTTTAAACTTCGATTACAATTTCAAGAACCACTTTTAAGACTTAACTCCAATTACATTGAATGCAATGTTAGGTATAATTGATATTTTATGTTCCCTATAGCAATCTGCGCAAAATATGTATAGGTTTTTGCTAACAGATCATAAAAATTAGTTAATACTTCATTTAAAAGTTATATATATATATATATATATATATATATATATATATATATATATATAATTTAAAATTTACATATTTAAAATTTATATTAATTAATTATTGACTGATATTAATTTTTGTTCTTTTTTTTTTTTTACATTCACTATTATCGTAAATTATTCGTTAGATTATTTGTTCTATTTAAAAAGAATGTTAAAAAAGTATTATACTTTATTATTTTTAATTAGTAATTAATTAATAATATTTAAAAATATAGAGTAAAAATATATTATTAAATTATTAGATTAAAAAAATTAAATTAATAACTAAAAATAATAATTAAAAATAATAAATTTTTGTTTGAAAAGATTTGTTTGCCTCACTTTTATCCTTTTGTTTTTTATATTTTATATAGCCTCTAAAGTTGTCCACCGATCACAAGTAGCAACATACACTACAAAAAAAAAAGTTGATTAAAATGGCATATAACACTGCAATTGTGAAAGTTAACATAATTGCTATAATTTTTTATAGGATTCATCTAATATGCGTTTTAAGGGACATATGTTAAGAGAATAAATTAATTTTTTTTAAAAGCACTAAATTTAAATTTTTAATATATTTATTTCTTATTTATGAAATAAAAAAATTAAAATATTTTATTAATAATAATTTTATCGTATGTTGTTAAGATACATATTAACTAAATTTTTTTGATAATTCTGATGGTTTAATCAGCTGCCAAGAGTGGTCACGTTTTTAATGGGGGTTTTCACAATCATATTTTTAGCTTGGTTAAAGTTGTGAAAACTGAAAAGTAGCGAATCCATGTGACTAATGGACACAAATAATTGATGCAATAACCAACAGAGAGTATTGTATCTTTAATCTCTGTATGTTACTACTTGAAGGTGACAAAGGTAAATAATGCCCCCGCCATGATTACGCGTGATTTCATTTAATATCCATGCATATCTTTTTCCCAAAAGTTGTTTGCCTCATCAATTCAAAACCTATAGTCTCTCAATATTTTCGAGATTCACAGTTTTGGCGAAACATTAAGTTGATAGTAACACACTCTAGGATGTGTTGTTAATTACCATTACGTACTAACCCTTGATGATACGTGTAATTCATCCATTTCCACATTGATATCCGGCTTTATTATAAGGTATATTTTTTGTATTTTACTTTATCACATATCTATAATTTGATCTTTTAAAAATGAATTCAAATAATTTTTGATTTTTTAAAATAAATAAAACATCTTTAATAATGTAATTTTTTATTATTTTTTTACATTTTTGTTTAGACGTAGATAGTCTAGATTTTGGATGATCTGCGCACTACAAAAAAACCGGCAGATAGCGGCGATTATGTACAGAATTAGCAGCAAAATTTAACTGCTGCCAAACGGATAACAGCGGTTGATAAATCCACTGAAAGATAGTGTACGGCTAAACCCTTATTAATTAGTATAATAAAATAATTATTTATTAATATTTTTTATTATATTCATTAATATTTTTATAGTATATCAAATATTTTTTATTTTTATTTTAAATTTAATTAATATTAGTGTATCCATTCACTTTTTTATTTATTGATACACTAGTATTAATTAAATTTAAAATAAAATATAAAAAAATATTTATTATACTAAAAAATATTAATGAGTCTAACAAACATATTATTAAGTATTATAAAAAATATTAATAAATATAATATAAATATTAATAAGTCTAATTTAAAATCTCAACTCGCAAGTAAAATTAAAGTTGGCTTTAAACTCTATTCTATCTTACGCATTGCCACCTTTACATAAAAAAGACTCTTTAAACTAAGTTATGTTCAGATAATTGGATATCTAATCCAATTTAAAAGTGAAAAAATAAGGGCTAAAAAATTAATGTAGAAGTTACGTCAAAATTTAAATTAAAGATAATACAAGTCAATACAATAGATAATATCTTTCAAGATCAAATAAAATGTGCGTGCTACGTACCATGTATATATATGTCACAACGCATGCGTCAAAGAGAGACATAAACAGATCATATATACAATCATAAATAATGTTTGGAACAAGAACTGTTGGTCAAGTTAATATATTTTATATACACATATTAGCAGCTTATTCAAACTGGGTTTCTTGACGGCATTAGAAACTCTAATGTTCACGTTAAATCCAGTCAATATTCCAGCACTGTGTATAGCTAATGATGATGGTTCTTTGAATTTGACCATGCTTAAATTCTTTTGCTGATGCTCGGTATATAAGGTGAATGTTATAGTATTACACGACAGGAAGTTTCCCTTAGTGGAAACATG
Organism: Arachis hypogaea; assembly: GCF_003086295.3. Classification (NCBI taxonomy): domain Eukaryota; kingdom Viridiplantae; phylum Streptophyta; class Magnoliopsida; order Fabales; family Fabaceae; genus Arachis; species Arachis hypogaea. The sequence goes on along the minus strand of NC_092040.1, from coordinate 7,548,076 downwards.
GAACAATTAATTATTTAATTATAAATGTTTGTTTGTTGTTGGATATTTAACATTTAACATGAAGCACACTGAATTCTTTGCCGCACTCTCAATTTTTCTTCGATTGGAAGGGTGCCACTTATATGTAACGTTATGTACATAGAAAATAATCTTATAGAAATAATCTTATATAGAAAATTTTCAAATGCAGGGTCATACACCAACTACCGTATAGAAAATTTGCAAATGCAGGGTCATCGGTTTTCTTTTTTTAATTTGGTGATGGCTGATTGTATTTGTAACTCAGGGTCTTCGGTTTGCAGGATATGGTAAAAATTAAGAATGTTATTTGTATATTAAAATTAATTATTATGTATTTATATATAAATATTATTACGAATCCGACTCTCGGATCCAGCATCAAATGGCCTCCGATTCAGATACCTAAGGTCATCCTCCTCTTTTTTCTCTAAGGTCCAAAACGTCACACAGTTCTTAATCGATACTCAGAATTTAAATACCTCATTTATTTTAGTCAGAATAGATAAAATGAGTTATATAAAAAGAAGTCAGAAGTCTTTTTACGTTGTTCATTTTACATGTCCTATACTTCACAGATTTATTCTGACTTAAATATCAGAGTGTTTTTGCAGATACCACCCTCGTTGTTTCAGTCAGATAATTCGACGACTATTTCGATTCGTAAGTCTTCGATCCATCTTACTTAAACCGATTTACGAGGTACAATATTTCTTTTTTTTTTAATGAATTATGATATTTTATTTATTTTTTGACAAGATATAACTACTAATTATTTGACCGATTATTTTTTAGTTTGTCAATGATGGAATACTAAACACTGTAGATTGATAAAGAAAAGTGAAAAAGAAAAAAAACATAAATGAACATGAAATAAATAATAATAGAAGAAATATTTAATTTTTTCATACGTTTCTATTTACGTCAGTAATATTTTAAATTTGACAAAGGTCTTTCTTTCGTCGAAAACACCTCTTATCAAAGAATTTATTTTTATCAAATATATTTATGCTTTGACACAATAATGTTGTATTTCATCGACATTAAAAATAAGTTGTCAAAAATAATCATAATTAACACCAATATTTTAATCATTTATCTTGTATAGTTAGGAATTAAATTTATGGGTTACAAAATAAATGATTATTAATGTTATTTTTTTATTCGTTTAAATTTAAATAAATAATTTTGATATAATACTAAAGTTCTATATCCAAAAAATCAAGAACATCGTCCTTGTTTTTAAAATATAAAAGCATCTCAACCTTGCTTAGTTGGCCATAGTGCTTGATGATGCCGGGATAGTCCGATTCATGTACATATATTCTCGACACAGCAAAGTAATTAATGAATGACCTAGCTAGATCTTTAAAAGAGGAAATTGAATCTGCAGAAAGTTTAGAAAACCACAGTGCAGCACCATCGAGGTAAGTGGGGAATGCCCGACAGAAGACGGGCTCATTGCTAGAACCGTTGAAGAACATCATTAATTGGAACTTCTTTACGTGGGCTCGGGGATCTCCGAACCCCTTATATGGTTCTAGTGCGGTGGGTAGCGTAAAGTTCTTTGACATCTAGTAATTTGTGATCTCCTTGGAGAAGGGGTTGTCGAGGGTAAGCTTCTCCTTCGGCGGGATGATGTTTAAAGGATCTGTGGTGCCTTGGGCCGAGCCTTTGGAGCTTTCTCCATTGTTCTGCGTTGATAGCTCGACTATTTTTCGTACTTCCGCCTGAAACTCAGCGATTCGGGCCAGGAAGTCATCCTGTGAGAGTTGTGGACTGTCCTTGTCAGCCATGTTCGAGGATTGAAAATCCTAGAGTAGAAGACTAAACGAAGGAAAAAGTGGGGTTAGATGTATTCGGCCCCACGGTGGGCGCCAAATGATTCGTCTAGTTATCGAGGTGGCCGAGTTTAAGCACTTCCGAGCAAGCTGACGGCAGAGTGGAAGAGTTGAACGTCGGCTAGAACCAAACACCGCGACGGGAATACCTGCAAAAGATACTCCGACACTCAAGTCAGTGATAGTGAGTGAGAGTAGTTAAATGAATATGAAAACTGAGAATAGAACCTGAGACTTAGCCGAGGATATTAGCTCGACTTTATAGGAGTTGTTTGACCATTTACTGTAGATAGGTCCTGGTTTGTAGGTTAGGTATGATATTCTGTTTTTTTGGTGATTAGGTTTGCTGAGCACGTTTCTTATTTTCAAATGGGTGAGGCCGTTACTGTCTGTTTTCGTGCCAAGCATATCGGCCCGACGATATTATCTGCTCACGTACTAAGCTTTTTGTGCGGCCGAAAATAAAGGTAACATATCACTAAACATTGCAGATTGATAAAGAAAAATAAAAAAGAAAAAAAATAAATGAACATAAAATAAATAATAATGAAAGAAATATTTGATTTTTTCATAGTTCTATTTATGTCGGTAATATTTTAAACTTGACAAAGGTCTTTCTATCGTCGAAAACATCTTTTATTAAAGAATTTATTTTTATCAAATATATTTATGCTTTAACACAATAATGTTGTATTGCATCGACATTAAAAATAAATTGTCAAAAATAATATTTTTGACATAATTAACACCAATATTTTAATAATTTATTTTATATAGTTAAAAATTAAATTTATGGGTTACAAAATAAATGATTATTAATGTTATTCTTTTATTCGTTTAAATTTAAATAAATGATTTTTTATATAATACTAAAGTTCTATACCCAAAAAATCAAGAATATCGTCCTTGTTTTTAAAATATAAAAGCATCTCAACCTTGCTTAGTTGGCCAGAGTGCTTGGGGCAGTATCTCACTCCTGGCAAAAATTTAATTGGTAAGCAATATGATCCTCTATTATTTCTACCACTTGGACTTGTACTCTTCAGCCTTTTAAATTCACGGGATAAAATTTGTTGATCAAGTCAGACTTCTACATATGAAATCCAAAGATTTTAGCTATGGGATAGGATAAGGATAAGGATGATGGCCGGCGATCCAGTGATAATAAGTCATACTCGTAAAGCCAAAGATACAAACAACAACAACAACAAAGTCTTATCCCACTAAGTGGGGTCGGCTACATGAATCAAACGATGTCATTGTGCTCTGTCATGTATCATGTCTACAGAGAGACCGTTTACATGTAGATCTCGTTTGACCACCTCATGGATGGTCTTCTTAGGTCTTCCTTTGCCTTTCGCCCTTTGTCCATCTTCCATCTCATCCACCCTCCTGACTGGATGTTCTATCGGTCTTCTTCTCACATGTCCAAACCACCTGAGACGCGATTCAACCATCTTTTCCACAATGGGTGCTACTCCAACTCTCTCCCTTATATCTTCATTCCTTATTTTATCCAATCGCGTGTGACCACTCATCCATCTCAACATCTTCATCTCTGCCACACTCAGCTTATGTTCGTGCTCTCCTTTAGCCGCCCAATACTCCGTACCATACAGCATAGCCGGTCTTATAGCGGTGCGATAGAATTTACCTTTAAGTTTTAAAGGCACTTTTTTGTCGCATATAAAACCAGATGCACTCCGCCATTTTGACCAACCTGCTTGGATCCTATGATTTACATCATGTTCAAACTCTCCATTATCCTGTATGATGCACCCAAGATACTTAAAACTTTTAACTTTTCGTAAGGTGTTCTCTCCAATTTTCACCTCTATATTGGAGTTTTCCCTTCTCAGACTGAACTTACATTCCATATATTCCGTCTTGCTACGGCTTATGCACAGACCATACACTTCTAGAGCTTCTCTCCATAACTCCAACTTCTTATTTAGGTCTTCCCTTGACTCTCCCATAAGGACGATATCATCGGCAAAAAGCATGCACCATGGCACAGGCTCTTGGATGTGCTCTGTGAGTACTTCCAAGACTAATGTGAAAAGGTATGGACTTAAGGATGATCCCTGGTGTAATCCTATACCAATAGGGAATTCCTCTGTCACACCACCTTGAGTCTTCACACTAGTTGTGGCCCCATCATACATGTCTTTAATTGCCCGAATATATGCGATCCTTACTCTCCTCTTTTCTAAAACCTTCCATAAGACCTCCCTTGGTACCCTATCATACGCTTTTTCCAAATCAATAAACACCATGTGTAGATCCCTTTTATTACTACGATACCTCTCCATCATCCTTCTTAATAGGTATATCGCTTTAGTGGTAGATCTGCCTGGCATAAATCCAAATTGGTTCTCTGTTACTTGTGTCTCTTTTCTCAACCTCCGTTCTATCACCCTTTCCCATAACTTCATAGTATGACTCATAAGCTTAATCCCTCTATAATTTCGGCAACTTTGTATATCCCCCTTATTCTTGTAGATAGGTACCAAGGTGCTCTTTCTCCACTCATCAGGCATCTTCTTTGACCTTAAAATCTCATTAAAAAGCTTGGTTAACCAGTTGATGCCTTTTCCTCCAAGACCCTTCAAAACCTCAATCGGGATATTATCAGGTCCTACTGCCCTGCCATTTTTCATCTGCTTTAGAGCCTCTTTTACCTCGAAGTCTCGAATCCTTCGATAGTAGTCAAAGTTTTGATCTTCTTCCCTTGTGCATAATCGACCAAGGCTCGGAAGAGTCTTCTGTCCCTCATTAAATAACTCGTAGAAGTAGCTCTTCCACCTTTCATTAATCTTCTCCTCTTGAGCCAACACCTCTCCATCCTTATCCTTTATGCACTTAACCTGATCCAAATCTCTCGTTCTTCTTTCCCGGCTCTTTGCAATTCTATATATACCTTTTTCTCCTTCTTTCGTGTCCAAAGACTGGTTGAGACCCTCATATGCTCTTGTTCTTGTTTCACTTACAGCCACTTTTGTCTCTTTCTTAGCCGCCTTATATTTTTCCCAGTTATCTGCATTGCGGCATAAAGACCACTATTTAAAGCATTCTCTTTTTATCTTTATCTTTTCTTGTATACTCGCATTCCACCACCAGGACTCCTTGTCTCTTGGTCCTATTCCTTTAGATTCACCAAAACTTTCTTTTGCTGTTCTTCTAATAACTTCTGCCATCTCCCTCCACATCTCTTCCGCGCTTCCATTCCCATCCCACCTTGCCTCTTCTCCTACCCGTCTTAGGAAGCTTCTTTGTTCCTCACCTTTCATCCGCCACCACCTCGTCCTTGGGTTCTTCGTATGATGTCTTTTCCTCAACTTTTGCTCAACGCGAAAATCCATGACGAGCACCCTATGTTGTGTTGTCAAACTCTCTCCCGGGATAATTTTACAGTTAATGCAAAATTTCCGGTCGACTCTCCTCAACAAGAAGAAGTCGATTTGAGAGCTTGTCATGCCACTCTTATAGGTTATAAGATGTTCGTCTCTCTTTTTAAAACATGTATTTGCGATGAGAAGATCAAAAGTTGAGGAAAAGTCCAAAATAGTTTTACCCTCGGCATTGATTACCCCGAAACCATGGCCTCCGTGAATACTCCCATATCCAGTCACTTCTCTCCCAACATGGCCATTTAAATCTCCTCCTAAGAAAATCTTATCTCCCAAAGATATGCCTTGAACTAAACTCTCTAGATCCTCCCAAAACCTTATCTTGTGTTGTTCGTCCGAACCCACTTGCGGTGCATAGGCGCTAATCACATGAAAAGCACCTCCCTCCACCACAAGTTTGATAGAGATGATCCGATCTCCCACCCTCTTGACATCAACTACGTCCTTCTTCCACTGCTTATCCACAATTATTCCAACTCCATTCCTATTCTTCACCTTTCCTGTATACCAAAGTTTGAAACCAGAAGAATCCAACTCCCTAGCCTTTGCACCAACCCATTTCGTTTCTTGTAGGCACATAATGTTAATCTTCCTCCTTGTCATGGTATCCACCACCTCCATGGACTTTCTTGTTAGAGTGCCTATGTTCCATGTCCCAAATCTCAACCTTTTGTCGCTTCGACCTTTACCTTTTCCTTTGTGAACTAGCTTATTTACCCTCGTCTGTTCACGAAAACGCGAGAACCCTTGCTCATTTAACACTACATCCGGGCACCGATGCAGCGGCTCTTGCTTTGACACCGTACTCGAGCCATACGGCGCGTTACTTCCGGGTAACGACCTAGCTTTAGCGCAATAATGTCTTTGATTCATGTCATGGGGGGTTCGGCTATATTTTTACGTTGGTTGCCGAAGACCTAACACAACCCTCCTCCTTTATCCGGGCTTGGGACCGGCTATGTACCGCAAGTGTAACATAGGCGGAGTTTCGTAAAGCCAAAGATATATAAATAAAATCAGTAATATTAGAAGTTTATCGGTATTTATTATTTTTAGTTATTAATTAGTTATTAATATTTAAAAAGTATAAAATAAAATATATTATTAAATTAAATAATTGAGTTGATAATTAAGTGATAATTAAAATTAAGAGTAAAATATTATTTTTGTTTAAATTTTTTAGTAATTTTTAAAGTTGTTTCTGACGTTTAAATCGTTCTAATTAAGTCCTTTAACATTTTAAAATTGACTCAATATTGTCCTTCTGTTAGGGATCTGTTATCGGAATTGATGGTGGGACAAAATTGAGACGATTATAAAACGTTAGGGACTTAAATAGGACAAAAACGTTGGGGATAAAAACGATACATAGAAATAAATTTTAATTTTATCCTTCGTTAATATCAATATTTTACGATAGATAGTTATTCAATTATTTTTTAATTACATATTAGTAAATTACACTTAATCACATTATTTTGATTCTAAATAAATTTATTTATTTTTTATAATTTTACTCTTAAAGATTTTTACTCATCATGAAATATTTGTAGCATGATTAGAATCACATTACTTTACTGTATATGTATTATTTTTTTTCACAAGTTTATATAATAGTCATTCTATAAATATTTTATGATGAATAAAAATTTTTAAGATTTAAATTATAAAAAATAAATTTATTTAGAATAAAAGTAATGTGATTAAGTGTAATTTACTTAGATGTGATTAAAAAAATAATTGAATAATATGTAGTAAAAAATTGATATTATTGAAGGATACAATTAAAATTTAATTCTATGTATCGTTTTTGTTCACAACGTTTTCATCCTATTTAAGTATCTAATGTTTTAAAATTGTCTCAATTTTATCCCGCTGTTAATTCTGTTAACAGATTCCTAACAGCAAGACAAGATTAAGTCAATTTTGAAACGTTAGGAACTTAAATAAGACGATTTAAACATAGGAACAATTTTGAAACTTACCCCAAACATTAAGAACAAGAACAATATTTTACTCTAAAATTAAAAAATTTTGATTGGTATATAATATTTTTCTATAAAATCTGTGTTTAATTCGATTTGGAAAAACTATCAAAAGTACCTATGAAGTTTACGAATGCTGACAAAAGTACCCATAAATTAAGGAATTAACGCTGTACCCATAAAAGATAGGTTTCGTATGACAAAAATATCCAAATCCTAATTATTTGTTGATTTTTTAATAAAATTTCTAAACTACCCTACACTCAACCTCAACTCACTTTTTCAACCTTTCATAACTCAATTTACACCAACTTTTGCCATGGAGTCCAAAACTACTCCTACAATAAATCATACCGAAATCAATGGTAGTGGTGGTCAGTGGCAGATCCAGAAATCTTATAAAGAGGGGCCGGAAATAAAAAAAAATTAAAAGTACCATATTAAAATTGGAAGTTTTAATAAAAAAAAATAATTGTATATTTTAATATTATTTTAAACTAAAATTAATTTAAAAAAATCATTTATATCAAAAAAAAATTTTTCATAAAAATTTTAATTTTTATCTTTATTATAAAAGATATAACATAAATAATATAAATTTATTTCTCTAATAATTTTAATATATGTATTTAAAATAAATTAATAAATATAATATATAAGATATATTCATATTAATAAATAATTTACTTAATATATTTTGATTTTAATATTATACAAAATAAAATTTAATCTAATTTATTTTTATGTATATATTTTTTTATTATATTCAATTAAAAATTATTATAAAAATAAAAATATTTTTATATAATAATGGATAGAAAAATTATAAAAAAAACTTGAAAGAACAAAAGAAAACAAATGTTAAATGATTGACATGGGAGTTGAACCCATGCTTTGAAGTATGAAATATCTATCTTTAACCACTTAACTAGAAATATATTTGTCAAAACATTTAAACATTATATATAATGTATTTTAAGTTTTGAAAACTTAGGGGGGGCATGGCCCATGCTGGTCCCCCTAAATCCGCCTCTGGTGGTGGTGGTAAAGGGTCGGATCTCAACCGATTCACTTATAAGTTTATAATTCATACCCAAACCAAATTAATCAAACACTAAAAAATACTCAAAACATAAAAATTTTCAAATCCATCCATCCAATTTTAATTTAGTTTAGCAAAACTAGAAGTGGAAATAGCCATCAACCATAAAAAATCAATAAATCTATTCATCCAATTTAAAATTTATTTAGCAAAAATCAGAAGTAGAAGTAGCCATCAACTGGATCTTCTGTAAATCAATCTCAGCCTTCATAAAAAATAGAAGCAGATTTAAAAAAAAAAAATAGAACAGTATCATTTTAATAGTAACTAAATCAATTTCTGAAAATAAGAAAAATAAAATAAAAATGTAAAAAAAAAGAAATACCTTTTTTTTCGCCGATTGTAACATCGTTAATGGCAGAACTTCCATCCACAGTATCGCCTCTCTTTTTTCTTTGGTTTCTCTTTACCAAATCCGCTTTCTGCATGCAAGAGCACCACGACCTTTCTCTTTTCTCAGGCGTGCGACGACGGTGTTCTTCTTGGTTGGGTCAAACGCGCCACGATGACATTCTCTTCGGCTGCAACAGGCGCACCAGGCAACATTCTTCTCAGGTTGGGTCACAGGCGTGCGATGAAAGTGTTGTAGTCACCTTAATAGTGAAAAGGAAAAGCAGTAAGAGGGAGAAGCAGTGAGAGGAGAAGAGATTAACGGTAATAGAGTAGGTGGATGGCGGACGGCAATGTGGAGGTAGGAGGAGAGTTCTGTGACTCTGAGAGTTTTTGAGAGAGAAATAAGTGAGGAAAGAAGAAGAAAAAAAGAGAAGAGAGGGAATAACGGTAGAATGAGATTAGGGTGGGATAGTTTAAAAATTTTATTAAAAAATTAACAAAAAATTAGAATTTAGATACTTCTACTATACGAAATCCATCTTTTATAGATATAACATTAATTTTTTTAATTTATAAATATTTTTATCAGCGTTTGTAAATTTCATGATTATTTTTAGCAGTTTTTCATTCGAGTTAATTTCACTGTACCAAAGTTGAACGTATTTACAAAGCAGTTGACAGGTCAATTTCCAAAAAAGAATTTATTTCTTTTAAAGTTTAATCATGTATGGCATGGACCATGGGGTTGTTTAATTTACTATGAGAAAACGAAGTCCTTGTTCTGTTTCATGTATATATTCTCCTTGCTTTCAGATTTGATATTGACGTGTCAGTGTCTTGGCTTGAACAAAACATTAGATTCAGAATTCATGTTCGGAAAAAAAGGACAAAATAATGCTAAAAAACCTTAGGCATAATATTATTTTGTAAAAGTCCTTGATCAATACCAAACAGGCCAAGTAGCTAGTAAAGGTGAATTTCAATTAAAATTCAGAAAAAGTAGTAGGCTCCACACATTTTTATCTGTGTCTTTATGTAATTTACTCTTATTAAACGTTATATTATTTATTACTTTATTAGTAACTGCGGGATATGACCGCATTACGTGTTTGCCTAAGATGCATAACCTAATAACTACTATATAATCCTAATATTATCTTTTCCACGAGTATATAAGCAATAGCTTAAATTTTCCATTATTGACTTGTATCACTAAAAGTGACTATTTTATCCCTAAATATTAATTTTTTAAAAAAAAATATTACTATAAGGTTAACAGTTTTGTAATGTAAGTGATATTGAAGAATGAAAAAGGAAACAGCAAAGAAGCATATCAGAGAATCGAGAACGAATTGCTGAATTGAAATTATTGTTATTGACTTGATGAATGTACAGAGAGATTTAGCCATATATTCAAATTTAATAGCTAATATTCTGATTTAGTTAGAAAACTTTTACTAAATTAAGAAACATATCAAGATTCCTAATAGTTCAATTAAATGGTTATATAATTAATATTCTTTCTCAAATTTATGTTGGATGAAAAGTTAATCTGAATTTATTTTTGAGTTTATCAAAGGTAGTTGATAAAACTGATTTTGTAAGAATATCAGTCACTTTCAATGAATAAAACATGAGTAGCTGCAGCTAAATATTTATTCACTCTATTTTTTACAAAATATAAATCTAATTCAAAATGTTTAGTCCTATTGTAAAAAATAGAATTATAAGTTAAGAAAACTGTGGACACATTATCACAATAGACAATGAAAAAAGTAATGCAATATTGTTTGAGCTTCTAAAAAAATTTTAGATCCAAATTAATCTAAAAAATACAAATATAAGGAATATTAACTCAGCTTCAGTAGACCTTCTACTAACTGTAGGCTGCTTGTAACATTTTTATACCACTAGATTTGCTACATAATATACATAGTATCCTATAGTTGATTTTCGATCATTTAAATTGCTTGCCGATTAAAATCTAAAAAGACAGTAGTGAAATTATAAAATTTTAATTTAAGCACTACAAAAAAATTGTTGAGTATCATCGAATTTATTATCAAATTCATTAAATAAATCTGTCGGTAAAAATATTATCGTTGAATTTACTGTCGTCCTTGAGTTGATAGTATAAACATCGCCGAAAATAGTTTATCGACGAATTTTTTTTTCTGACGCTAATCACTAGCGGAATTACCGTCGGTCTTTTTCAATAATTTGTCGAGTTTGTGTTGATGGTTACCGTAGGATATAATGTTAGTGCCATTTCACGTGTTTAGACACCAAAGTTATCGTCGAATATCGCCAACGGTAAATCCGAGAGTAATGTTAAATTTATAAACCCTAAATATTTTGGCACAATTAAGCCACAATTAGAAGACTCTTGTTCACAAAATTATTAGCAGAAATTTAACATCTCTAGAAATTAAGAAATAATTTTATTAAAAAATAAATGGTCTCAATGAAATAAAATATCACAAATGTATAATACAATGAAGTAAAGACAAAGAAAAATGTGTAAAACCCTAAATCCTACAGATTTCGGTAGTCTTTGTTATTGTCGTCGGCGGCGTCGTAGTCCCCCTGCTGAGGTAGCAGAGAAAGTGCTGCCGTCATGCCCCACCAACAGCATCGCCGTTGAAACCAGTAGTGTCGCTGCCTCTAGTGTGCATTTGCTGGCTGTACTCCTCCATCTACTGTCGCAACCAATCGAGCTGCTCCAACTTTTCCATCAGGTCGGAGCTGATGGCAACGTGTGCAAGAATCTATTGATACTTTCGCTCAGACTGCTCCGCCTGCTGGTGAAGCTCTTGTGTTAGCTTCTGTACCTCCTCCCTCAGGTCGACAACTTCCTGGGGATCAGCAGGCTTGGTGGTAGAGGCAGACGCAGAGGAAGCCACCAACGCGGAGTGGAAGCCACTAGCGCAGAACAACCCCAATCCAAAATAGTGATTCTTGTGGAGTTCAGAGGCGGTCTTGCGCCAAATCCTACAAGATCCACTACGGAGGTCTCGAAGCCAGCTTCATCGGCCCCACTAGGTGGCTGAGATTCCTGGGTCGCGGCCTCTAGCTTCTGCATGTACTCCTTCTACGTCACATATGTTAGTAGTGATTAGGATAATTGTTAAATAATTGACTTTAAACCAAATAAAGTTGAAACCTAGGATTAATTTAAACTCACATAATGGGCCGCAAATCACTTATCAAAAAATTTCTCCTTGTTTGCCTTCAAAGTATGGGTATACTTGAAGGTCTCCGCCAGTGTCGCCTCACGCTCTAGCGACTTTAATTACAAATTAATATATCAATCAACCAATAAAATAAAAGAACAAATTAATGAATGACAGACAAATATAAGCATGAACCAAAATCTTAATTGTACTTTCGAAAACATAAGTTTAATTTTTTTTGATTTCATTGAAAATGTTATGAAAATATCAGCAGAGTCTCTCCTAAAATTCGGATTTAGTCACTCTTGAAGGGTTCCATCCAATATTTTCCAATAATCTTAGAGTCTAATCTAACCTATCCTAACCACTTAAATCCACTAAAACAATGACACTAAACTAACATTTACTTTACTAACTAATTAGTTAAATTGATAATAAAAAAAGAAAGTAAAAAACTAATTCAAGTAACTACTAAAACAGTAAACAATATCAAAATTCTTACCAGTTTGGTCTTCGTCTTCATGAAGGTCGCCGACCCACCCGTATACTTGGACGACCTGGACAAAGTCCTGTTAATGACGTTCATCAGTCGATGACGCTTGAACTCCTCGTTATCTCTAAAATAAGCCTCCAAGTCACGCTTGATATTTGGACATATCCACCTCGTGCTAGCATTGGTCTAGCCATATTAGGCATTGTGGTCTAGCAGTAATTGGCCACATTCTCCAATTTTCTAGAATCTGGCATTGTGGTCTAGCCATATTAGGCTAAGAAGTTCGACTGCCCCTAGGATTTCTACCACTACGTCCTTTTCTATCAAAGGATCCTCTTTTAAGAAAAGTGGGAGCACCTCTCCCATTACCATTCATATTCGCAGAATCAAAATTTTTTGAGTTGGAAAAAGATGTTTGAGGGAGATTTATCTGAATCATAGATATATCAGGTTTCTTGAACTTTTTAATAATGTCTTCTTAGGCCATCAAAAGTGTTTTAAAACTTGGGTTCGAGTAGGGGGTTCTTTTGTAGTTACAAAAGTAATAAGAGAGTGGTAATCTTCATTCAGTCTATCAAAAATAATATTTGTATGCTCTGATTCAGTAATAAGTACTCCTACAATTGTGAAAATTAGTAAAGCTAATTTTAGAAAATAAATAATAACTAAATAAAATGAAAGGTAATAAACAATCCTAGTTTATAACCTTAGAATTTTAATGGTTGAAAAAGATAAGAATTATATACCTCTAATTGATGGATGGTTCATATTGAAGAGACTCACCTATAAATTGAGTTTTTTTTAATTCATTTCAATCAAGTTATTCATATAGAATAACATAATATTTCTTTGAGTAGTTTTCTCCTATATATAGAGAGAGAAGTGTGTTCTCCTTTTGTCAAGAGAGAGTGTTATTGTAATCTCCTTATGATAGAGAGAAGTTGTAATTTTCAAAGAAAGTTATTCAATTGTTTCCATATTTTATACAAATTTCTAATTTTTATCTCTATATTTTGCTATGTCATTTGTCTAGTACCTAACAGTGGTATCAGAGCCAAAGGTTGCTGATTAATATTTTTTTCTGTTGCGAGTTACTGTCTAAAAAAAATGGCAGCAAAGTATGAAATTCTGAAATTCAGTGGGAGTAATTTTTCCATATGGAAATTGAAGATAAAAGCCATTATGAGAAAAGACAAGTGCATGACAGCAATTGAAGGTAGACCCACCGAAATTACAGATAAAAAATAAAAGGAGATGGACAACAATGCTGTTGCAAACCTACACTTGGCACTAACTGACTCGGTTTTATCAAGTGTAGCAGAGAAAAAGACAGCAAAAAAAATTTGGGATGCTCTCACCAAATTATATGAAGTCAAGTCACTACACAACAAGATATTCTTGAAGAGAAGACTTTATACTCTTCGAATGAGTGAGGCCACATCGGTAACAGATCAAATCAACAATCTAAATACGCTATTTTCCCAACTCTCATCGTTGGAATATACCATAGCAGAAAATGAACGTGCAGAGCTCTTACTTCAAAGTCTACCAAATTCATATGATCAGCTTATCATTAACTTAACTAATAATTTTTTGACTGATTATCTTTCTTTTGATGACATGGCTGCTTCAGTTCTTGAAGAAGAATCTAGGCGCAAGAATAAGGAAGATAGATTAGAGAGCTCAAAACAAGCAGAGGCTTTGTTGATGACAAGAGGAAGATCAATGGAGCGTGATTCCAATGGGAGTCAAAGTAGACCAAGGACACAAAGTAAGAAGCAGGTCAAATGCTACAATTGTGGTAAGAGAGGAAACTTCAAAAAAGATTGTTGGAATAAGAAGAGTATAGAGAAGGTTCCATAAGGAACAAGTTCTCAAGGATGTGTTGCGAGCACCTCTGATGATGGAGAAATCCTTTGTGGCGAAGCAACAATTGGTTCTAAAGGCAGTAAATAGTTCACTGATGTTTGGATTGTTGATTCAGGAGCAATATGGCACATGACTCCTCATTGCGATTGGTTTTGTACATATAAACCTGTCTTGGAAGGATCAGTGTTTATGGAAAACGATCATGCGTTAGAAATTGTTGGAATGGGTACTGTCAAAATAAAAATGTTTGATGGTTCTATTCGTTCACTTCAAGGGGTAAGACACATGAAAGGCTTGAAGAAGAATTTGTTGTCGATTGGGCAATTGGATGAACTTGGTTGTAAGACCCATATTGAAGGTGGGATCTTGAAAGTTGTTAAAGGAGCTCTTGTGGTAATAAAAGCAGAAAAGATTGCAGTAAATCTATACATGCTTGTGGGAGATACTTTGCAAGAGGCAGAGGCATCAGTTGTTTCAACAAGCCAAAAAAAATGACGATGATATGGTATTACAAACTAGGCCACATGTCAGAACGAGGCTTGAAGATTCTTGTAGAACGTAATCTCATTCCCGGGCCCAAATCGGTAAACTTACCGTTTTGTAAGCACTGTGTTATAAGCAAACAACATAGATTGACGTTTGGTAGATCAACTGTTCGGAGCAAGCACATATTGGAGTTGATTCATTCTAATATGTGGGAGTCACCAGAGATGTCCCTAGGAGGAGCAAAATATCTTGTATCGTTTATTGATGATTACTCTAGGAGGCTATGGGTGTACCCAATCAAGAAGAAGTCAGACATATTTGCGATGTTCAAAGAGTTCAAAGCAAAGTTAGAACTTGAATCTGGAAAGAAGATCAAGTGTTTAAGAACAGATAATGGAGGAGAATATGTCGATGGTGATTTTCTAACATTTTGCAAGCAAGCAGGTATTCAACGACAATTCACAGTTGCATATACACCTCAGCAAAATGGTGTAGCAGAGCGAATGAATAGGACTCTCCCAGAAAGAGCACGAGCTATGTTGCAAACTGCAGGTTTAGCCAAGTCTTTTTGGGCAAAAGCTGTTAAAATCGCCTGTTATGTGATAAATCGGTCACCATCAACTGCAACTGGGTTAAAGACACCGATAGAGATGTGGCAAGGTAAGCCACCTAATTATTCTTATTTACATATATTTGGTTGTCCTGTGTACGTGATGTACAATTCCCAGGAAAGAATAAAGCTAGACCCAAAGTCTAGAAAATGTATATTCTTGGGTTATGCTGACGGAGTTAAGGGGTATCGCCTGTGGGATCCCACTGCCTGCAAGGTAGTTGTCAGTAGAGATGTGATATTCACAGAAGATGAAATGCAAAAAGAAAAAGAAAATGACGGCACTGTTAAATAGATAACCACTGTTCAAATAGATGAAAAATACAAAGGTGATTTTTCTGAAGCAGAACCACAGCACGAAGAATAAGAAGCAGAGGCCAATGACATAGAAGTTCGTCGATCCACTTGACAAAGAAGAATACCATCATGGCACTCAAATTATGTTTTGACAAACCATGATGCATATTGTCTTTTGATAGAAGATGGAGAGCTAACAACTTTTATGAAGGCTATGCGCAATCCAGACGCTTCTATGTGGATGATAGCAATGCAAGAAGAAATTGAGGCATTACATAGGAACCATACCTGGAAACTTGTTGAACTTCCAACAGGTCGAAAAGCCATTGGTAACAAATGGGTTTACAAGATCAAACGAGATAGTAATAATCAGGTGGAACGATATCGTGCAAGATTGGTTGTCAAGGGATATGCTCAGAAAGAAGGTGTTGACTTCAATGAAATATTTTCTCCAGTGGTGAGACTAACTACTATTAGAGTAGTTTTTGCTATGTGTGCTGTATTTGATTTACATCTAGAGTAATTAGATGTAAAGACTGCTTTTCTTCATGGAGAACTTGAAGAAGAGATATGTATGCTCCAACCAGAAGGTTTTGAAGAACAAGAAAAAGAAAACTTGGTTTGCAAGTTAATTAAATCTCTGTACGGTCTAAAGTAGGCGCCAAGGTGTTGGTACAAGAGATTTGATTCTTTCATTATTAGCCTTGGATACAACAGTCTTAGTTCAGATCATTGTACCTATTACAAGAGGTCTGGTGATAATGATTTCATCATTCTGCTGTTGTATGTGGATGACATGTTGGTGGTAGGTCCAAACAAAGATCAAATCCAAGAATTGAAGGCACAGTTAGCTAGGGAGTTTGATATGAAAGACTTGGGACCAGCAAACAAGATTTTAGGGATGCAAATTCACCGAGACAAAAAGGATAGGAAGATTTGGCTATCGCAAAAGAAATATTTGAAGAAGATCTTGCAACGCTTCAACATGCAAGAATGTAAGCCAATTTCAACCCCACTTCCTATGAATTTTAAATTATCCTCAAGTATGTGCCCTAGTAGTGAAGCAGAGAGGATGAAAATGTCTCGAGTGCCGTATGCATCAGCAGTAGGAAGCCTTATATATGCCATGATCTGTACAAGGCCAGATATTGCTCAAGCAGTTGCAGTGGTAAGTCGATTTATGGCAGATCTGGGTAAAGAGTATTGGAATGTTGTTAAGAGGATCTTGAGATACATCAAAGGGACCTCGAATATTGCATTATGTTTTGGAGGATCGGAATTCATTGTCAATGGATATGTCGACTCAGACTTTGCAGGTGATCTTGATAAACGAAAATCTACTACAGGCTATGTGTTTACACTTGCAGGAGGAGCTGTGAGCTGGCTATCTAAATTACAGACTGTTGTAGCTTTATCTACTATATAAGATGAATATATGGCAGCTACACAAGCATGCAAGGAAGCTATTTGGATCCAAAGGTTGATGGAAGAACTCGAGCACAAACAACAAAAGATTTCTGTGTATTGTGACAGTCAGAGTGCCTTGCACATTGCAAGAAATCCTGCCTTTCATTCAAGAACAAAACACATTGGAGTACAATATCACTTTGTTTGGAAAGTAGTAGAAGAAGGAAGTATTGATATGCAGAAGATTCATACTAAAGACAACCTAGCAGATGCCATGACAAAACCAATCAACACAGAAAAGTTTAAATGGTGTAGATCCTCATACGGCCTATGGAATACATGAGCAACATGAATTTTGAAAATTTATCAAAATTAGCTTTAAGTGGGAGATCGTGAAAATTAATAAAGCTAATTTTAGAAAATAAATAAATAAATAAATAAATAATAACTAAATAAAATGAAAGGTAATAAACAATCATAGTTTATAATTTTAGAATTTTAATGGTTGAAAAAGAGAAGAATTATATACCTCTAATTGATGGATAGTTCATATTGAAGAGACTCACCTATAAATTAAGTTTTTCTTTAATTTATTTCAATCAAGTTATTCAGATAGAATAACATAATATTTCTTTGAGTAGTTTTCTTCTATATATATAGAGAGAAATGTGTTCTCCTTTTGTCAAGAGAGAGTGTTATTGTAATCTCCTTGTAACAGAGAGAAGTTGTAATTTTTAAAGAAAGTTATTCAATTATTTCTATATTTTATACAAATTTTTTATTTTTAATTTCTATATTTTACTGTATCATTTGTCTAGTATTTAATATCAGTTGCTAAAAGATCTACCAATTTTTTTATTTGAATAAGGTATTCATAAGTGAAACCTAATTTCTTTATCGATTTGAGCTAAAGTTGAAGCCGTCGAATCCTTGCTTTAGTTTGTGAAACGAAATAGGTGTATACTCTGCTCCAGATATCATGAGCAAGTTGACACCCATGAACTTGAATTTGAAGAAAGCATCCATGGATGCAAATAACCATAAGGTCACATTGTAATCTTCTACTCTCCAATTTTTATAGGCTTTACTTTTTGTTTTGAAGCTGCATCTTCTAAAGTTGTATATTATTATGGGATCTTTTCTTTGTAAAGATGATCCTAAAGTTCTTAACCACAGATTGTAAATGTTTCAAGATGGTGCCAGGGTTCACCAAGGGTTAAATTTTTGACTTTTCAGATCTAGTGCTCTAATACTATGTCATGATACCACTCATCTCAAAAACTTCAGCTAATAGAAAAAGATAACACTAATGATTATATCTCTAATATTCCATAAACTTTCATTATATCCATTGTATAAATATTTAATTGGCTCCTCATATTTTCTCTTATTGTTATTGACTTGATGAATATATAGAGGGATTTAGCTATTTATATCTAATATATAGCTAATAACTTAATTTAGTTAGAAGACTTTTATTAAATCAAGAAACAGATCAAGATTCCTAACAACTCTATTAAACGGACATATAGTTAACATGTACTAAGGATATAACTTGTTATGAAACCATTTATTAAAAGAAAAACTTACTTTTTTTTTTTCTTAAAACGTAATTGTACATAAACTTCTTGTTTTCTTTTATGAATAATAAGGATCAAATCTTAAATATTTTGATCATAAAATTTTTAATATTGTATCATTTTTTCGAAGGACAAAATAATTTTTTTATAAAAAAAAAATTTGTATACTCCAATTTTTATCTTTATTTAACGTGAGATGACACGTTCTCTTTGTGAGCTCTAATATAAAATATTAACGGAAGTTAACTACATGGTATGGTAAAAAAATGGACATGGATCGATTTGTTGTTTTTTTGCGACAATAACAAAATAAATTATAGGTTGCAGAACCAGGGTATAAAAATGTTAAAAATAATTGTTTTCATAAAAAACACTCTTATCATCCTATTAAGTGATAAGGTGAAAAGAGTTAAAATAAAATCAAGATTTTATTGCAATAACAGAATTTATTAGTAACTAATTTTTTCTTTCTATATTTAGTGTGTTAGTTAAGTTAAGTGCTGAATCATAGAGATATTTAAGATCCGACCTGATCGAAATTTACACGAACTTGAGGCATATTTTATCGAGTTCGAATTTATTATTTCTGTCCAGTGTAATTTTTGGGTCGAGATCGGATATTCTTCGAACCAGTCGATCCGGTCCGAAATTGTTTTTTATATAAAAATATATATTTTTAAGTGAAATTAATAATATCATATTATACTTTTATACTTTAATTAATACTTTTTATAATATATGGTGTTATTTTTGTTTTAAAATAATTTATTTTAATATAAATAAGAAATAATATTTATTAAAGTTAATTTTTAAAAATAAAATTTTATTGCTTTATAATAAGTTTACATCAAATTAATCCGATTTAATTCAATTTATTTCGACTTTCGAATCGAATCAAAATAAATCCAATAACTTTTTAAAACTACATTCAAATATACTTAAACCCGGTCCGACCATAAACAACCCTACTGAATCATGTCTATATATACCAATCATATTGTGATAACTAAAATTTGTACATTCAATAACAGATTATGTTTACATTACAATTGATCATTCTTCCAATTCTCTAAGATTCAATCTACTCTTCTTTCATTCTTCACTAATAATCCACTTTCTTCTACCTCACTGCTGCATCAACTTCTTCAACCAAGGTATTACTCTTTTTATGCAGTTAAATAAAAATATTATACGAAAATTAGTTAAGAATAACAAATATTAATTATTTCAAAAAAAGTAGGGAATGAAATACTCCTTATAAAATAAAAAAATATTATTTTAATAGTTATAAAAAATTTTATTTTTTCACATAACTACAAGTAAAAATATAAATTTAATTAAATATCAAGTAATAATAATAATAGATAGAATAAAATATATAAATTAAAATATATATTAAAATATAAAATATATATTAAAAATAAATTAAATTATATAAATATTTATATAAAAATATATAATAATTAATTTTAATGTACAAATAATATTTTTATAAACCGTATATATATATATATATATATATATATATATATATATATATATATATATATATATATATTATTTACGTGACGTCTTTCTAAAAAGTTCAACAGGATATTTGTTTTATATATATATATATGAACCACAAGGATCACACAATGCAATAAACTAATAATTAGTTTTTTTTTATTTTATTTTTTTGACAAGTTGAAGTTTCCTCTAGCTAATCCTTAGCCAGTAGATCAGAGACCATTATATATATATATATTTGAACCGCAAGGATCACACGATGCAGTAAACTAGTAATTAGTTTAATTTTTTAATTTTAATTTTTAATTTTTTGTTTGACAATTTGAAGTTTCCTCTAGCTAATCCTTCGGTAGTAGAGACCATTTTATTTCCAAAGGGTAGTAGGTGAATGGTTTGAATTCGTTATTTTTTATGTGAAGATAAACAGTTGCATCATGGCAACATTAATATTATTGTTTTTTTTTCTCCATCTTTAGGTAATCATTCATTAGTAATTAATTAGCATAATATTATAAAATAACTTAAGTTTAACTATGTTATTGAAGGAATCCTAAGAAGCTGTTGATAGCGTAGTTTTATAAGAGAGACAACAAAAATAAGATAGTAATAATCAATAAAGAAATATCGTATATTCAAAAATTAATCTAAATTTTATGTTAGTCAAATTATTATTTATATATTACAAGTTTTTTTTATTGTTCTCCATTCTTTCCTTTTTTTTTAATTTTATAAGCTGGAGTATAGTCAATCAAGACATCTAATAAAAGGCAGGAATTAGTGACCAAATATAAAAGAGTTTCAAAACTTCAAAAGAAAATATTCAAGAGCTCCGACTGCACCGTCGCATTTGACCTTTTTCAACAGGATTGAACAACAATGAACATGAACATGCATGCATTGATGCATGTGTCCTCAATATTTTACAACTCTTTACCTTTCTTGCATGTTAGTCGTCCTGCATTGTTATTAATTCTACTGTGGATTTATCTTTCTTTTACGATGACAATATATATATTATGTAATCATATGAAATAAAACAAGATAATTAAAATAAAATAGTATTCATTTTATATTGTTAGATAATCATTAGAATCAATTAGATCAATTAGTATCGTATTAGTATCGTTTATATTTATAGCATATCTGTATATTAATTATACGATTCTATGTCTTTATTACGTTGATTCATCTAGCACCTATAAATATTCCTTGTATATTGTACATTTGATCAAGCTGAATAATATACACAACACACTTTTCTCATATATCTCTCTTGTTCCTAACATGGTATCAAGAGCCTAAATTTTTTTTCAATGAACATTTGTTCATAGCCTCCTTTTTTTTTCTCTTCCGACAGTGCTACTTTGCTCTCATTTTTCGTTCTGTTTTCGACGCTTTGGTTCGTCACCTCCACCGTCATCGTGTTCGTCTCTCTGTCAGGATTCCAACGCCGCCGGAATCGTCGCCTGAAGCCACCGGACGCGCCACCACGTGCCACCGGAACCTCCCTGACTACCTCCATTGTTCCTCATCCCAGATGGTTCAGTAGTCGTCCGATCTTGGCCTCGATCGCACATCCCTGGAGCCTCCACGTGTCGCGCAGCCAGGCTCCATCGCGATCCGTGAACCCGCGCCTCAACCCGACCCGGCCTCTGGTTGACCGCCGTCCACCTGGTCACCAGCCTGTCATCCTCGCCCTCTCACGGACTGCCACGTGTCACTGCTTTGCTGACGTGTCACTGACGTCCCTGCTGACGTGGCGCTGACGTGGCAGACATGCGGGACCCTCCCTAGGGTTTTTTGGTGAGCTCTTTTCGATTTTGCACTCTGATTTCTCATTTTCTGCTCCGAAGTTGCTGTTTTCTCTCCTCTCTTTGATCTTTTTGACTGCTATCATGGAAAAGTCAGATGTTTTTACTGCCACCGACAGCAAGGGTAAATTCTGTCGAAACTGTAACCGTTCTGGCACCTCTTCGCCGACTGTCCTTTTATTGAATGTCGCACATGCCACCAGAAAGGTCATCTCAGCTACCATTGTTCACAGTTGTTCTGCCGTTACTGCAAGCTCTCGGGACATTTAATTACTGCCTGTCCTACTCGCCCCTCACGTCCTAGTCCACTTAACTCGTCTCCTATCTCTCTTTCTGATATTGCATCTCTTCTTCAGCGTCTTCTCTATTTCTGGTAATATCCCTGCTGCTTTTTCCACATCTCCAGGTAATTCTAAATGGTACTTTGACTCAAGTTGCTTTAATCACATGTCTCCATTGCGTAATATTTTCTCGTCCATGTCTACCACTACAAATGGACCTTCTGTCAATACTGCAAATGGCTCCCTCTTGCACGCAATACACAAGGGTTCTATATCCCAGTCCACTCTTAATCTTCCTGATACTTATTATATTCCCAAATTAAACTTCAATCTTATTTCTGTTGGTCAACTTGTTGATCTGGGTTTTGAAGTCACTTTTTCTGTTTCTGGTTGTCGTGTACAGGATCCTCGGACGGGACAAATCATTGGGACTGGACGTAAGGTTGGAAGGTTGTTTAAACTCGAGAATCTTCATATTCCTCCTGTACCAAATCTATGTGCTGCTTCTTCTCCCTCTACCCTCCACTTATGGCATCAGCGTCTTGCCCACACCTCCTTAGGAAAACTGCGTCCTCTTGTATCTCAGGGTGTTTTAGGTCAGGTTCCAAATGAATATTTTGATTGCATTTCTTGTCAAACTGCCAAACAACCTGCTTTATCTTTTAAAATAATTCATCTCTTGATTGCTCTCCTTTTGATCTCATTCACTCTGATGTTTGGGGCCCCGCTCCCACTGCCTCTATGGGCGGAGCTTGATACTTTGTCGTTTTCGTTGATGATTATTCCCATTTTACTTGGGTTTATTTGATGACTAATCGCCATGAGTTACCTCAGATCTATATCAACTTTGCTACTATGATTAAAACTCAGTTTTCCAAAGTCATTAAGATTTTCCGACGTGATAATGCTATGGAATACCGTGATTCCAAACTATTAGCCTTTCTTGCAGAACAGGGTACTTTGTCTGAGTTTTCTTGTCCTGGTACATCTCAACAAAATGGTAGAGCTGAACATAAACACCGTCACATTCTTGACTCCGTCCGTGCAATGCTCCTTTCCTCTTCGTGTCCTGAGCGTACTTGGGGTGAAGCTGTTCTTACTGCTGTTCATGTTATCAATAGACTCCCTTCTTCTGTTCTTGGTAATATTACTCCCTTTGAGCGTCTTTATCATACCTTCCCAGATTATAGTTCTCTTCGAGTTTTCGGTTGTGTATGTTTTGTTCTTCTTCAGCCACATGAACATAGTAAACTTGAACCTCGGGCTCGTATGTGTTGTTTTCTTGGTTATGGCACTGAACACAAGGGTTATCGTTGCTGGGATTCTCTCTCTAAACGTATTCATATATCTCGTCATGTTGTTTTCTGGGAGCACCACATGTTTTCTCGATTCTCATCCTTTGAGTCGATCCCTACTACTCAGTCACTGTTGTTTACTAACCCCAATGTTGATCTTTTTCCTAGTGATGATTCTACATATTCTCTCTCGAGTGACCCTCCACAGCCTCCTGTTCTTCCGCCTTCTCCATCTCCCGATGATTCCAGACCGGACGATGATCCTGCTCCTACCATCATGCCTCCTCCTCCCGGTCGTTCTTCTAGGGTAAGGAATCCACCTCCTCATCTTCTTGATTACCATTGCTTTTCTACTATTCTTCATCAACATGAACCTAAGACATTCAGAGAAGCCTCCTCAAACCCAAATTGGCAACAAGCAATGCAAGAAGAATTACATGCGCTTGAAAAAGCACACACTTGGGATCTGGTTGATCCTCCTTCTGATCAGGAAGTTGTGGGCAGTAGATGGGTATACAAGATCAAGGCTTGCTCTGGTGGCTCTATTGACCGTTATAAGGCCCGCTTGGTTGCTCAAGGTTATACGCAAGAATATGGTATTGATTATGAAGAGACTTTTGCCCCTGTCGCTCGTCTTACGTCTGTTAGAGCTCTTCTTGCCATTGCCGCGGTTAAAAAATGGTCTCTTAGTCAGATGGATGTGAAGAATGCATTTTTTAATGGGGATTTGAGAAAGAAAGTCTATATGAAACCACCTCCGGGATATCCTTGTCCTTCTAATAAGGTTTGTCTCCTTCGCAAGGCACTTTATGGACTTAAGCAAGCTCCTCGTAAATGGTTTGACAAGTTCAGCACTACCATATGCAGTCTTGGTTTTACTTCTAGCCCTCATGAGAATGCGCTCTTCATTTGTAAAAGCGAACATGGAGTTGTTCTTCTACTTTTGTATGTTGATGACATGATCATTACTGGGGATGATGTTGATGGTATCTCTGATCTCAAGGCCTCACTTCATCGTACCTTTGAGATGAAAGATCTTGGTTCTCTCAGCTATTTCCTTGGTCTCGGGTCATCTCCACTGATGATGGGATCTATCTTTCTCAAGTTAAGTATGCTTCAGATCTTCTTGCTCGCGCTGGGATTACAGATAGTCGCACTGCGTCTACTCCTCTTGAGCCTAATGTTCGATTTACCCCTATGGATGGCACTGTTTTGGATAATCCGACTCTCTATCGACAGTTAGTTGGTGGTCTCGTCTACTTGACTGTCACCCGACCAGACATCGCCTATCCGGTTCATGTACTTAGCCAGTTCTTATCAGCTCCTCGTACTACTCACTATGCGGCAGTTCTACGCATTCTTCGCTACATCAAAGGCACTCTATTTCATGGCCTTTATTTTTCTGCCCATTCCTCTTTGTCTCTTCAGGCTTACTCCGATGCTGATTGGGCTGGTGATCCCACTGATCGTCGTTCTACTACTAGTTACTATTTGTTTCTTGGCGACGCTCTCATTTCTTGGCGTGCTAAGAAGCAAACGTTCACTGCTCGCTCAAGCACAGAAGCTGAGTACCGTGCCCTCGCTGACACCACTGCTGAAGTTATCTCGGTTCGTTGGCTTCTCGAAGACTTGGGTGCTCCTCAGTCGTCCCCTACTGATGCTTTTTGTGATAACTGCAGTGCTATTCAGATCGCCCATAATGATGTGTTTCATGAACGCACCAAACACATTGAGATTGATTGTCACTTTTTTGGGCAACGTATCCTTATTGATGCTGTTCGTCTCATTGCTGTTGGAACACTAGATCAGACTGCTGATATCTTCACGAAAACTCATCACCCAACTCGTTTCCGGACTTTGTCATCCAAACTCAAGTTGGTATCCTTAGCTCCCACTTCAGTTTGAGGGGGATGTTAGATAATCATTAGAATCAATTAGATCAATTAGTATCGTATTAATATCGTTTATATTTATAACATATCTGTATATTAATTATACGATTCTGTATCTTTATTACGTTGATTCATCTAGCACCTATA